>NC_091196.1:4072595-4097595 GCF_040958095.1 Procambarus clarkii
AGATCTCAACTTCATTAATAAACAGCAGACAGTTGTCACACATTTGCAGACCTGTCACAGTTGCAAAATCCTGCAATCCTGCTACCATCATCTCCCGTGTTGTATCAGTTCCCAATCGTCTATTCTAGGTACAAAATAATTTCAAGTTCCATCTGGCCAAAATTCGTTTATAACCAGAGGTTGGCGACCACAACACAACACTCTCTGTCAGCAGACACAACACAAGGCGCTCAGCCAGAAACCACAACACAAGGCGCTCAGCCAGAAACCACAACACAAGGCGCTCAGCCAGCAACCACAACACAAGGCGCTCAGCCAGCAACCACAACACAAGGCGCTCAGCCAGCAACCACAACACAAGGCGCTCAGCCAGCAGCCACAACACAAGGCGCTCAGCCAGCATCCACAACACAAGGCGCTCAGCCAGCAACCACAACACAAGGCGCTCAGCCAGCAACCACAACTTAAGACGCTCAGCCAGCAACCACAACACAAGGTGCTCCGCCAGCAACCACAACTTAAGACGCTCAGCCAGCTACAGCCTCCTCCTGGCTGAGACCTCCTGAGAACTTCCCTCCACCAGCGATCACACATTCCTAGCCTGACTCGCATTTGGAACAAGTTTGTTCAACGTGTAGATAGACGTGAAATCATGACAATTATCATTACATTTTAGTATTGTCGTAATGGATAATAATTGAAAAACTCATCAAATAAATGGGTTTCTAAGGACATGCTTCAGATGAGTTGATGTAGGATTACAGCTCTTAGATTCCAGGTTTATTACTTGCTTTAGTGCAATTCCTAATGCAACCCCAGACTGAGTTAAAAAGTGAGAGAGAGAGAGAGAGAGAGAGAGAGAGAGAGAGAGAGAGAGAGAGAGAGAGAGAGAGAGAGAGAGAGAGAGAGAGAGAGAGAGAGAGAGAGAGAGAGAGAGAGAGAGAGAGAGAGAGAGAGAGAGAGAGAGAGAGAGAGAGAGAGAGAGAGAGAGAGAGAGAGAGAGAGAGAGAGAGAGAGAGAGAGAGAGAGAGAGAGAGTGAGAGGGACAGAAAGAGAAAGAGTGAGAGAAAGAGAGTAGATGGGGGAGAGAGAGAGGAGAGGAAAAGGCGAGGAATGGGATAAGATAAGGAGTAGTACGGAAGTGAAGAGGAGAGGGTGAAATAGGGGAAGAGGGGCGAGTGCAGATAGGGAGAGCAAAGGGAGAGTCTGGAAGAGTAGGTAAAGTGTGGAGGAGGAGGGAGGAGCAAGATCCGGAGCGAGCTACACCCAACTTTGCAGGGGGAATAGTCTGTGGTATGGGAGAGACGTGTGGGATGGGTGAGACCTCCTAGTTGGCTACACGCGGAGAGAACAATCAAAACAATGGAAGCTTATTCTGTTCCGAATCAAAGTGTTGCACTTACATTGCCCATTCTGCTTCACACACTCACGAACCTGGACGCAACAATCTGGTTCTGAGCCCTTCAGTAGGTGCAAGTGCGTCACATTCACAAGAGTGTTGCTGATGGATGGGTGACTGGTGAGGGGATGGTAGCAGGGCCACGTGGTCGTATGGCCAGTCTCTCAAACTACCTCACAAGGGCAAGGCGACCCCCTCCCTTAGTATTGAGTCACCTTCCCTAACTCAAGGTTGGTTGCCACACCACTTCCCTTCAGTCTGTGAAACATTGTTCAGATATCAAATGATACTCTGACACTTCAAATCTTTTTATTTTATTTTATAAAACATAGTATTAATAAAATAATGGAAACCTTAGCAGCAAAACTTCACACAATATTACAACATCTAGATCTAAGACAAATAGCAATACAAAACAAGTACTGAGACATACTTCTCCCTTTGATCATGACAAATACTTGTGCACAAATTACACCAAACGCACAAAAATAATACAGATAAGGGAACTTGATATTACAAGTCACGTCAACAGTACAACAGAAGATTTACAAATAAAATAAGAGTACACACTTGGGACCCCAACACACAGAGAGGCCGTAACCGGCCACCAAAATGAAGAAAGCAGTTACAATAAGGCAATTTAGGAGAGGCCTTCAACCCCAAAAAATCATATATAAGTCAAACAATAGGCAACACGATTCAACAGAAAGGCCAGACAATAGACCCAAATGAACAATATTCATAAAAACAGACCCAGCACACAACACACACACACACACACACACACACACACACACACACACACACACACACACACACACACACACACACACACACACACACAGAACACTCGACACAAGCAAGGAGGGAAGACACCTCCAAACCTTCCTACCAGATACACACACACACACAGTATGGATACAAACAGTACGGGTCAACAAGCACATAAGCAGCACATGAAATACAGCAAAACACAAACAACATACAATGGGTACACTAGAGGAAACAATAAGGCACGGCAAAAACAACCAGGACCTCACAATGAAAAAAAAACTAGTGAAAACTAAATGCACACAAAGGCCACCAAACAAACTGATGCCATTGCCACCACAACACACGAAACACGACAACACATAACAGCCCCAACAAGGGGAAACTGCAAAAGTAAACAAAGTCACAGCAAAACATAAAAGGCAAATAAAACAACAAACCCCCTGACCTGAGCACCATATATAACACACAACCATCCACGCAAATTAACAGGAGAAAAGAAAACGTGATCTTTAAAAAACGGGGACGCAGCCCTAAACTCCGTCTTCTAGACGAAGAAGCGGAAGCCCCAAGAGGAGAGGCCACAGACCCCCTTTATCAACACCAAAACCAAATCCTGCCCTGCACGACCACCGGCACCAGGGTCAACGACCCCCCATCTCTGTTCACTGGCATAAGGAGGTCCACAGCCCGGCACAGGTAAAGAAGCACCCTCACCCCGCCCTTGTTCCTCCACATCCTCCGCCTCACAAAACCCGCCCTCGTCCTCCATAGGCTCCATAATATCCTTACCACCAAGGGACAGCGACCTGGCAACGCCTTGCCTGACCCCACGTGTTCTAGAGGCAAGGAGGGGAACGCACACCCCCTACTGGAGAGGCAGCTGGAAATGCCTCCCGAGACGAGGGTGGAAGCCCCGACGTCCAGAGACCCCACAAGCAGAGTAAGTGCACCAGAACCGCTCTCCAAAGCTGACGTGGACGTCTCCAGGGAAGCTGGTGCCACCACCACAGCAGGCAGCTCACTGTGAATCTCCACCGGCACATTCGGCACCACACAAAGCCCTGGAGTTGGAGCCTCATCGACACACACCAGCTGGTCGGCAGCCCTTTGATGCACACAGCCAGGCACAACGGCTGGTTGGCTGCATGGCGGGACGCCAACCCCAGCCAACACTTCTGCAGAATCCTCCAGAGTCCTGAGGAGTGGAAAATCATCCTCCCGAAAGATGTTGACACGAGCAGCTCCCTCCATAAAGGTGACTGTAAACTGAAGCGTGAACCCCATTAGGTATAATGACGACGGTACATCCCGTGTCATGGACATCGTCAGTGTCCTGGTGCCAGCAAACATCCACTTACAGTAACCAGCGAAAACAATTCCACCTCAGGCTTAACACCTTCCCATACGACCCAAACAGCCTGGTTAACAGCCCATCCGATATTTTAAACGGTGCACCACCCACCGCCACGCATGTCAACGTCACACTCAAGTTTACCACACGCACCATACCAGCACCATCGGGTATAGGGAACGAACAACCCCCCCTCACACCGATCAAGAAACTTCTGGGACACATTGCGTCAAACACATTTCACAACAACTCGGCGGTTTTGAACGAGCAGCACACCCACCAGGTCTGTCAACTGCTCACGGAGAACCTACACAAAACGCAACACTAAGAGAGCTGTATGGTGAACAGACGTTGAAAACTCGAGCAACACCCAACCACCGACTTTACCCTCACGTTGTTAACTGGGGAGCTACACCTGAGCACGTCCGCTCCCTCTAGTGACCAACGAGCGAATCTTCTCACTTGAAATCAGTCACTTAGTCAAAATAAAACTTTAATCATAAATGTTGTGCATTTATAATTTGAAAAGTTTACATAAAAATAGAGTACATTTAATTACACAAGAGTCACAATAACGTTTAGACATAGGCGTTTTCAGAATTAGAAACTTAACTTGCATCAATAATTTCAACTCTGGCTGGACTAAACAGGTGAATAACAACGAAAATAAACAATTATATTTTAAGCATAAAGTGAGATAAACATTACAAAACTGATATGCTATTAAGACACGCAATATATCACAATATCAGGATGTTGAGACAATTAGCAGTAGAACTAACATAAACAAATCATACCATGTCGTTGTATATGGAGTCTGGCCCTAGCTTCGGTACGGGGCAGACGTGTTGAATCGGCACTCCAGCAGTTGGTGTTGTTTGCCCGTTTCGGCTAGTTGGGGGCGGGTGTGTCTCTGCTCGCCTGTGCTGACGTGGCGTTACGATGGGGGTCCCTCTACCCCCTGTCGTCCGGGCTCAGTCTGTGTGACTAGAGTTCTCTGTGCGGGCTGGTTACCCGGAGATTGCCCTGGCTTGTGAAATGCTCTCTGTCCCTGTGTTTGTGATTTATTGGGTCGAGTTGGTAACGGCCCGTAGGGCAATTGTGAAGTTCGCAGAGGAGGTGGCGTATCGCGATTTTCTCCGGCGATACGAGGGGCGGACACTACCCCTGCCGGATGGTGCGGGCACTGTCACCCTCTCGGATAGAAGTGGTGCACTTACTTACATCAGTGTGCATGCGGCTCCCTTGGAGTTTCCAGAGGCTCTGCTACGGCGGTATTTCGGCCGGTTTGGCGCAGTTGTTAGTGTGAGAGTGAACGTGGTGTCTTCTAGTCCTCTTAAGGGTGTGAGGTCTAACATTCGCACCCTGGGCATGAGACTCCGGGCGGATATTCCGTCCTCTGTGCGCCTTATGGGGTACAACGTTCGGGTGTTTTACGCCCGTCAGCCGAGGACGTGTTATCGTTGTAGTCTTTTGGGCCATCAGGCTGCTGACTGTTCTGCGCCTGCTGTTGCGCCGGTGAATCTCTTCAGTGAGGAGGATTTTCCGCCCCTTCCTGTGGGGGATGATTCGGTGGGTGTGGGCTGAGGAGGTGCCCTCTGTAGCAGCTTTTGCTCCGCCTGTTGCGCCCCCTGTTGTTGCCGCATCTCCTCCGGAGGTTGGGTCCTCGCCTAGTGCTCCGCCTGCTCCGGCTGGTGTCCCTGAGCCTCTTCCGCCTGCCGTTTGCTCGGACCCCTCGTCTTCCAGTTCTTCCTCTGCTGTGTCTGTCCCGGTCCCTGCGCCCTCGCCGTCTGTTCCGGCTGTGCTGGGAGCTGGGGTGGATCCGGCATTCCCACCTGTGCCTGGCCTGGTGCCCCGTGTGGTTGAGGAGGCTGCCGTACTGCGGCGTGCGTCGGTTCGCTCGGTTGGTGCTGCGCGGGTCGCTGAGTCTGCCTCCGGGTCTGATGATGTGCGGCCCGAGCCTAAGCGTTCCCGGCGTTCTTCTGCGTGGGCTGACGTTGGCGACTTCGACGAGTGTCGTCCTTCCGTTGACGGTGGAGTGGCTCCGGATGTGGTGCACACTACGGTGGTGGCGGAGGTACACTTGCCTGAGGATGCCGGTGCCGGCGTTTCGGCCTCAACTTCTGGTCCGGTGTCCGAGGGTCCTGCTTCAGGTGCGTTGCCTGCGTCGGATGGCTCCGGTTCTTCGTGGGCGGTGGTTTCCCCTGCTGTAGTTGGTGGTGAGCGGGGTGGCCTGGTGGTGATGTTGAGAAAGGATGCTCGCTCTGGATGTTCTGTGGCCCCTTCCTCGTTATCTGTTTCCTCGGCAGCGGTCTTGCCGCCTCTTCAGTTTCCTGCAGTCCCTTCCGTGTCTCCTGCGGTATCCGTGGAAGTGCTATCGTCTCAGCGTCCGGCACCTGCTCCGATGGCGAGGGCGTGGCAGGCTCGGCGACCCTCGTCCGCTTCTCCAGTGTCGTCTGCTTCCTCGAAGGGCGTGGTTGGCGCTCCCCAGCCTCGTTATGCGACTTGCGTCAGTGACCTTAGGCATTGGCCGATGCCGCCAGAAATAGATGTTCCTGAGTTTATGATACCCGCTCGAGAGCGGAGGATCAAGAACCCTACCGACCTTGAAGATCTAGTCTGGGAAGCTTACAAGGCGAAGTATCATCGTGATCTTTTCCCGGAGAAGTACATTTCTCACGTTGTTCCTCGCAAGTGATTTCTATGTATTTTGTGTTGCCTGTGGTGTGCGTGATTGTGGGGTGTGTATGTGCGTGGGTGGGGTGGGTATTGTTTCCCGGTTCCTGCGTGCCCCGGTTTGTATTGTGGGTTTTCTTGTGTGGCTAGTGGGGGGGGGGGGTGTGCGGTTCCTATGCGTTTGTGTGTTCAGTTGTGGATGTCGTGTGCGCTTGTTTGTCATATTGTGCCCCCTTCAGGCTGTTGGCGTGTGCTCTTTGTTATGTTTTGCCACATTGTTTTGCCTTCCATTTGTTATGGCGGATCTGTTTTCTTTATTGTTATTGTCTATATTCTTGTATGTTTCTCGCCTCTCTGTATGTGTTTGAGGTGTTAGCAGGCTTGTTTTGTGTGCATTTTGTCCTGGGGTTTTCCCTTATGTTTGTCTTACGCTGTGTTTATATTTGTGTTATGTTTGTATATGCATTTTTGTTTTGTGGTCAGCCCTTCTGGCTGGTCTTCTATTGATTTGTTCCTTTGTCCTTGTACATATGTGTGCTTTGTACTTTTGTTCTATGTTATATTTGTTCTGTTTTTATTGTAAATTTTACGCATGCTTGCATGTAAAAATAAAAAAAAAATAAAAAAAAAAAAATGTTGTATATAATTGCACAACCGCTGCATACTACATCAGCAGATTCTGGGACCGTAACAGCTCAAAATCTCTTCTAACACACGCATACATCTCACATAACATGGATCTGACTTCAACTGACCTCAAAATGCCTGCCAATAATCCATCTCTCTCTGACAGTGGTTTGTTCCTTAATCATCACAATCATCCAGCTGAAGGGTTTCTATCACAATTACCCAGCTGAACAGTTGTGTTATCCTGCCCTGTCCACTCACACCATTACAAATATCCCACACATTCTTATGTTGGGTTTCCTATCAATTACGTTCATATTTCTGAAAAAGTGGGAACGGCCATTGTCTGAGGAAGGAGTTGGCGGTGTTTACTAGACGGGTGATTCCTTACAGACGCAATGATCTCAATAGTTTATGAATGATTTCCTCAAGTCTGAGTGTGGACACGGGGCCACGGGAGGAGGGAGCAGTGAGTGTGAGTGTGGACACGGGGCCACGGGAGGAGGGAGCAGGGAGTGTGGGTGTGGACACGGGGCCACGGGAGGAGGGAGCAGGGAGTGTGAGTGTGGACACGGGGCCACGGGAGGAGGGAGCAGGGAGTGTGGGTGTGGACACGGGGCCACGGGAGGAGGGAGCAGTGAGTGTGAGTGTGGACACGGGGCCACGGGAGGAGGGAGCAGTGAGTGTGAGTGTGGACACGGGGCCACGGGAGGAGGGAGCGGTGAGTGTGAGTGTGGACACGGGGCCACGGGAGGAGGGAGCAGGGAGTGTGAGTGTGGACACGGGGCCACGGGAGCAGGTAGCAGTGAGTGTGAGTGTGGACACGGGGCCACGGGAGGAGGGAGCAGTGAGTGTGAGTGTGGACACGGGGCCACGGGAGGAGGGAGCAGTGAGTGTGAGTGTGGACACGGGGCCACGGGAGGAGGGAGCAGTGAGTGTGAGTGTGGACACGGGGCCACGGGAGGAGGGAGCAGGGAGTGTGGGTGTGGACACGGGGCCACGGGAGGAGGGAGCAGTGAGTGTGGACACGGGGCCACGGGAGGAGGGAGCAGTGAGTGTGAGTGTGGACACGGGGCCACGGGAGGAGGGAGCAGTGAGTGTGACTGTGGACACGGGGCCACGGGAGGAGGGAGCAGGGAGTGTGGGTGTGGACACGGGGCCACGGGAGGAGGGAGCAGTGAGTGTGACTGTGGACAAGGGGCCACGGGAGGAGGGAGCAGTGAGTGTGGACACGGGGCCACGGGAGGAGGGAGCAGTGAGTGTGAGGATGGTCACCCTAGACACGTTTTGAACATGGTGTCCTCCAGTCACAGTTAAGCTTACCAAGGTCAGCATTGTGAAGGTCCCGTCGTTCACCTCCATATACACTTACACATTGACTACTTTCCACCAGGTATCTGTATGACCATATTAGCACATGAAGACGAGGATATACCCACATGTGTAGGTATGTCCACGTACACGTGTGAGTATGTCCTCGTACATATGTAGGTATGTCCTCGTGTTGAGGACATTGAGAGAGTTATGTGATATCTCACTCCTGAATGAAAATACAAACACTGTGTTTGTCAACAACATACTTTCTATACAATTATGTTTAAACTCGTCTTGAAACACTGCTATATTAATAAAATGTCATTGTGTCGGGGGACAGGCAGCCAGTGTATATGTTAGACTTATATCGAGGTTCCCCCAAGGCCAAACTACTGACCTTATCCAGGATGCAACCCCACAACAAGCTGACTCCTGTTTACCTATTTACTGTCCGGTGAACAGATGCATTAGGTGAGAGGAAAAACGCCCAACCATTTCTGTCCCGCCCGAGACTCGAACCCGTAATTCCCGATTGTGAGTCAAAAACGAATCCGACTGTTAGGTGTAATTTGTTTGGTGTTAAGATAGGCCTATCAAACCCAGGAGGGTTATTAAAGCCATCTCTATAGGGTAATGACCAAGAAGTATGTATACTCTAAGTCTAATTCTAAGTCAAGTAAACTCTCAGTGAGTATACACCGAGAAGTTGGGAACTTCTCACTGTGTAAACATCCCTGTTGCTCTTAAGTCTTACTAATATTAAGTCTTACTAGTCTTAAGTCTTACTAATCTTAAGTCTTACAAATCTAAAGTCTTACACAACTTAAGTCTTATACTTCTTAAGTCTTACACATCTTAAGTCTTACACATCTTAAACCTTACAAATCTAAAGTCCTACACATCTTAAGTCTTACAAATCTTAAGTCTTACTCTAATTCTTGTAATAGAATTAGATTAAAATTTTCTTTACATTATTATCTAAATTATTATCTAATTCGTTTCAGTCTAAGTTATCAGATTTCACACATCCATATTGACCAAATAACTTTAATTTAATTAAGGAAGCAAACGCCCCACAAGCAATTACAACCCCAATTGGTCATATTTAATGCATTTATTAACTATTGAAAGATAATTTAAATGGATTCTTTTGGGCACTCAGTTATATCTACAGAAGTAGAAGTGTTTGATCACGTGTGAAATAATTCTCGGCAGACAGCTCCTGACAGCCTTCGTGATCTCCGACAGTAGATCTTTCATACAAGGAACATTTCCCTGAGCGCAGCTCCGAGAACAGGAAGTAGCAGAGGTTAGGGGGCGACAAAATAATGAAGTGACAAGCCCACTGACGTGATGGGTCTTTCGTCATTCAGTTTACTGCCCATTCTCGCCCTAATTGACGGGCGACACAATATGACCAACTCTCTCACGCACTCAACTGTTCCCAAAGTTGACAGAAATTGATCATTTTCCTCAGAGTGGGAGGGGAGGGGGGGGGGGGGGAGTGTTGCCACGCTGGGCGCTCCCTAAAGTTGCCCTCTATCTGTCAAAGTTTGTGTTGGGTGTGTACTCACCTAGTTGTGCTTGTGGGGATGAGCTTCGGCTCTTTGGTCCCGCCTCTCAACTGTCAATCAACTGGTGTACAGATTCCTGAGCCTATTAGGCTCGTATCAATTTTACATTTAAAACTGTGTATGGAGTCAGCCTCCACCACATCACTGCCTAATGCGTTCCATTTGTTAACTACTCTGACACTGAAAAAATTCTTTCTAGTGTTTCTGTGGCTCATACTAAGTTTCCACCTGTGTCCCCTTGTTCGTGCACCACCCGTGCTAAATAGTTTGTCTTTGTCCACCCTGTCAATTCCCCTGAGAATTTTGTAGGTGGTTATCATGTCTCCCCTTACTCTTCTGTTTTCCAGGGATGTGAGGTTCAGTTCCCTTAGTCTTTCCTCGTAGCTCATACCTCTCAATTCTGGAACTAGTCTAGTGGCATACCGCTGAATCTTCTCTAACTTCGTCTTGTGTTTAACTAGGTATCGACTCCAGGCTGGAGCTGCATATTCCAGGATTTATCTTACTTTAGTGCTATACAAGGTCCTGAACGATTTCTTACACAAGTTTCTAAAGGCAATTCTTATATTGGCCAATCTAGCATATGCCACTGATGATATAATTTTTATGTGGGCCTCTGGGGACAGGTCCAGTGTGATATCAAACCCCAGATCTTTCTCTCTATTTGACTGTTGGAGGATATCACCTCCCAGATGGTACATTGTGTTCAGCCTCCTGCTCCCTTCGCCTAACTTCATTAATTTACATTTTCCTGAGTTGAACTTTAGTAGTCATTTTCTAGACCATTCCACCAGTTTGTCCAGGTCGTCCTGTAGTCTCTGTCTATCTTCATCTTTCTTGATTCTTCTCATAATTTTTGCATCACCAGCAAACATTGAGAGGAATGAGTCTATACCCTCTAGAAGGTCGTTT
Source organism: Procambarus clarkii (assembly GCF_040958095.1). NCBI lineage: Eukaryota > Metazoa > Arthropoda > Malacostraca > Decapoda > Cambaridae > Procambarus > Procambarus clarkii. The sequence goes on from NC_091196.1 coordinate 4,083,223, forward strand.
ACATATATTAAAAACATGATGGGTTCAAGTACAGAGCCCTGTGGGACTCCACTGGTGACATCTCGCCACTCTGATGTCTCTGCAACCCATCACAGTTACTCGCTGTTTCCTATTGCTTAGATACTCCCTTATCCACTGGAGCATCTTACCTTTTACTGCTGCCTGTTGCTCCAACTTTTGTAACAGCCTTTTGTGAGGTACTGTGTCAAAGGCTTTCTGACAGTACAGAAAAATGCAGTGTGCCCATCCTTCTCTTTCTTGCCTAATTTGTGCTGCTTGGTCATAGAAATCTATTAAACCTGTAAGGCACGATTTACCATTTCTGAACCCATGTTGGTGGTATTTTACAAAGCTATTTACCCCCAGATGCTCTACGAGCCTTTTCCTAAAGACCTCCATCACTTTGCATGGTAAACAAGTTAGGGAAACTGGCTTGTAGTTCAGTGCGTCTTGCTTGTCACCCGTTTTGTATATTGGGACTACATTACCTGTCTTCCAGCTTTCTGGAAGGTCTCCCGTTTCCAGTGACCTGTTATACACCATAGAGAGTGGCACACTTAGTGCCTCTGCACTTTCTTTTACTATCCAAAGTGACATCCTGTCAGGCTCAACAGCCTTTGTCACATTCAGCTCGAATAAATTTCTTTTGACTTCATCACTGGTGAGGTCAAATTCCTCCAAGGTTGCTCGGTTTGCCTCCTCGTTTAGTGCAGGGTCCTCTCCTTGTTCTATTGTGAAGACCTCCTGGAATCTCTTGTTGAGTTCTTCACACACCTCCTTATCATTCTCTGTGTATCTGTTCTCCCCTTTTCTCAGTTTCATCACTTGTTCCTTCACTGCTGTTTTTCTCCTGATGTGGCTGTGGAGCAGCTTTGGTTGGGTCTTGGCTTTACTCGAGATGTTATTTTCATACTGTCTCTCTGCTTCCCTCCTCTCTCTGAGGTACTAATTTCTGGCCCTTTGGTCTCTCTCCCTGCTCTCTGGTGTTCTGTTATTCCTGTAGTTTTCCATGTTCTTTTACTCAATTGCTTCGCTACCGTACATTCCTGGTTGAACCATGGCTTCTTCTGTTGCTTTTCATTTTTCTCTTTTTGAGCCGAGATAAACTGTCTTCAGCTTCCTGGCACTTCTGGGTGACATAATCCATCATATCCTGTACAGTTTTTTCTCTGAGTTCTGTTTCCCATAGTATTTCCATTAGGATGTTTCTCATAACGTCATATTTTCCTCTTCGGTAATTTAGTCTTTTCCCTAACAATTCCACCTTTGGTTAGGTTATTCCTACCTCAACCAGGTACTCAAATGTCAATACACTGTGGTCACTCATTCCTATGGGAGCTTCAAATTTGACTTCCCTTATTTCTGCCTCATTCAAGGTGAATTTCAGGTCGAGTCCAACTGGTTCGTCATTCCCTCTCATTCTTGTGGGCCCACATGTTGGCTCGGAAAGTTTCTTGTTGCCACTTCCAAGAGTTTAGCTCTCCACGTATCTTCACCTCCGTGTGGGTCCCCATTCTCCCAGTCTATCTTTCCATGGTTGAAATCGCCCATGATTAGGAGTCTAGATCCATTCCTGCAAACAACTGAAGCTACTCTCTCTATTATTTTATTGGTTGCCATGTTGTTTCTGTCGAACTCATGTCTGGGTCTTCTGTCATTTAGTTGAGGCTTGTAAATGACTGCCACTATTATCTTAGGTCCACCCATTGTCATAGTTCCTGTCATGAAGTCTTTGAATCCGTTGCAGTCTGGAATTTCCATCTCTTCAAAGCTCTAGTCCTTTCTTATCAGCGGGGCCACTCCTCCTCTTGTCCCTTCCCTCTCTTTCCTTATTATACAGTAGTCCTTTAGAAACACGGCATTTGTTATGACTCCTGACTATTTTGTTGATGTCAGTCCTATTACATCTGGGTTTTCTTCCTGCGCCCTTTTTGCCAGTTCACTTGCTTTGTTGGGAATACCATCGATGTTTGAGTTCATTATCTTAAAGCTCATTTTCCTATACCCATTTTTTCCACCCTCCCCCCACTATTGCAGGAAGCCATTACGAGGGGTTCGGGGGGAAGGAAGGAAGTTACGAGGGGTTTGGGGGGAAGTCAGGGTTGGGGTTGGTGGGAGGGAGGTGGGGGTGGGTATGTGGGGGTGATGTGGAGGGGGGGAGGGCTTAGAAATTGCCTAGGCCTGCTGGGACAGGAAGAATTCCTATGGGAGGAGGGGCAGGGAGTGCTCGAGGTTGGGGGATAGGGAGTGCTCGGGATGAGGGCTCGTCCTCCTGTGGTGTAGTTAACAGGGGTTTGGAGGGGTGGGCGGGGTGGGGGATGGAGGACGTGGATCTTGCCTGGTTCTGCTTGGGGCAGGAAGAAGACCAGGGGATGGGAAGGCAGGGGGTTCTCGGGGTAAAGGGGGAGGGTGGATTTGGGTGGTATGGTGGGCATTGTGCAGGGGTAAGGAAGGATTTGTGCTTGGGATAGGGGGGAGGGGATAATATTGGGTGGTGGATTGGGGGGTTGCAGTCACCTCTGGGGAGGTTCCCGAATTGCTGGACTGGGGTTCCCCACTCCCTTCTGGAATTGCTGGGATGAAGGTCGAGGTTCCCTGGCTCCCATCCCTCAAACTGCACTTTTCCTTGCATCTGCGGCCTGTATTATCTCTTCCTTGGTCATGTCCCTCTGAATGAATACCTTTCCGTAATTCATTACATATTTCAATTTACTCTTTTTTACTAGGATGTCCTCTTTGATGGACTCGTTTCTGAGTACTACCTTGATCAACTGATCTTTGTCTTTGTTGTACTGGCCAGTCCGGAAAAACTTTTTTATTTCTTTTTCAGCCATTTCCATTCCTATCTCCTTTCATATCCCTGACACTGCAGCATTGTACTGAGTCCTCCATTCTTCTCTTTTGGAACCCTCTTGCTCCTTTACACCTACCACTACTACAGCTCTTTTCCTTTCCATTAGTTGGTTCGTGCATCTAGCTGCCTCCTATGAGGTTACTGCTTTCATTACAATTTCCTTGACTGGAGACATGGCATCTGAACACATTTTCAGCACGTCAGCTAAGGCGGCACCCATTTGTAGGGTTCCCTGCCATTGCTACATCCCCTGTTACCTGGGGGGAAGGGGGGGGGGGTTGCCTGGGCCAGAGTCTGAGGAGATCTGGTTTTTAGTTGTTTTTTCTCCTCTTGTGCTGCACTTAGTTCCTTCTGCAGATTACTCATGGTTACCCTCATGTCCTTCAATTCCCCCCTGATTTTCCTCCATGCACAAGCGAGCTCCATGTATGACTCGCCCTGCTCCTCTCCTTCACCTGTGTTCCGTGTTTCCTACCATCCTGCTTGATCCCTATTTTTGTTCCCGAGGGTTAGTGTTAGTCTACACTAACACTATTGTATGTATGTGTGTGTGTGTGTGTGTGTGTGTGTGTGTGTGTGTGTGTGTGTGTGTGTGTGTGTGTGTGTGTGTGTGTGTGTGTGTATGTGTGTGTGTGTGTGTGTGTGTGTGTGTGTGTGTGTACTCACCTAATTGTACTCACCTAACTGTGCTTGCGGGGGTTGAGCTCTGGCTCTTTGGTCCCGCCTCTCAACCGTCAATCAACTGGTGTACAGATTCCTGAGCCTATTAGGCTCTATCATATCTACATTTGAAACTGTGTATGGAGTCAGCCTCCACCACATCACTTCCTAATGCATTCCATTTGTCAACCACTCTGACACTAAAAAAGTTCTTTCTAATATCTCTGTGGCTCATTTGGGCACTCAGTTTCCACCTGTGTCCCCTTGTGCGTGTGCCTCTTGTGTTAAATAGCCTGTCTTTATTAACCCTGTCGATTCCCTTGAGAATCTTGAATGTAGTGATCATGTCCCCCCTAACTCTTCTGTCTTCCAACGAAGTGAGGTTTAATTCCCGTAGTCTCTCCTCGTAGCTCATACCTCTCAGCTCGGGTAGTAGTCTGATGGCAAACCTTTGAACCTTTTCCAGTTTAGTCTTATGCATGACTAGATATGGACTCCATGCTGGAGCTGCATACTCCAGGATTGGTCTGACATATGTGGTATATAATGTTCTGAAAGATTCCTTACACAAGTTTCTAAAGGCCGTTCTTATGTTAGCCAACCTGGCATATGCTGCTGATGTTATCCTCTTGATATGAGCTTCAGGGGACAGGTCTGGCGTGATATCAACCCCCAGGTCTTTCTCTCTCTCTGACTCTTGAAGTATCTCATCTCCCAAATGATACCTTGTATCTGGTCTCCTGCTTCCTACCCCTATCTTCATTACATTACATTTGCTTGGGTTAAACTCTAACAGCCATTTGTTCGACCATTCCTGCAGCTTGTCCAGGTCTTCTTGAACCCTCAAGCTGTCCTCCTCTGTCTTAATCCTTCTCATAATTTTGGCGTCGTCAGCAAACATTGAGAGGAATGAGTCTATACCCTCTGAGAGATCATTTACGTATATCAGAAACAGGATAGGTCCAAGCACAGAGCCCTGTGGGACTCCACTGGTGACTTCACGCCATTCTGAGGTCTCACCCCTCACTGTAACTCTCTGCTTCCTATTGCTTAGGTAATCCTTTATCCACTGGAGCGCCCTACCAGTTACTCCTGCCTGTTTCTCTAGCTTATGCATCAACCTTTTATGGGGTACTGTGTCAAAGGCTTTCTGACAGTCCAAAAAAATGCAGTCCGCTCATCCTTCTCTTTCTTGTTTAATCTTTGTCACCTGATCGTAGAATTCTATCAAGCCTGTAAGGCAAGATTTACCCTCCCTGAACCCATGTTGATGGGTTGTCACGAAGTCTCTTCTCTCCAGATGTGTTACTTGGTTTTTTCTCACAATCTTCTGTATCACCTTGCATGGTATACAAGTCATGGACACTGGCCTATAGTTCAGTGCCTCTTGTCTGTCACCCTTTTTGTATATTGGTACTACATTAGCCGTCTTCCATATTTCTGGTAGGTCTCCCGTTTCCAGTGACCTACTATACACTATGGAGAGTGGCAAGCAAAGTGCTCCTGCACACTCTTTCAATACCTGTTACGAACCCGGATCCAGCGTCCGAGCCTGGAGCAGTGACAACTACGCCATCTGTGGGTCAGCTCCCGAAACCCCCGCCAAACGGACGACGACACCTAGTGAGGACAGCGTGTACTGGCCTCGAGGACCAGTTTCCAGTCTGGTTCAGCGCTCAACACCGCCGCTCCTGACCTCTGGTGAGGTGGTGCTCCGACGACAGCGCCATCTATGGACTGGATACGTCAGGTGTTTGTGCCCTAGCCTGTGAGTGTGATGTATTAGTGTCCCGGTTATTAATGACGTGTCTGCTTACAGAGCCGACCTGGGACCACTGTGTTGAAGGTGGAGTCAGTCTACCCGAGGCAGCCAGTCTCCATACTGTGAAGTTTGCTGCAGCTGTTGTGACGTCGTCCCCCCGGAAGAACACTGTGGTGTGTTAAGCCTGCCAATGGAGTGGCAGTGAAAGGATTTACCCGGGACCGACGGTTGGAGACGATAATCCACTGGGGTATTGAGGACAGGAGGGTGATTGGTGATATCACACGAGACTCCTGTCTAGGGCGTACCCTTTTTATCGTTCGTGGAGTGGCCGTACCAGCCTTGGTGGCTCAGTACCTGCCAGCAGACCTGCTGGACGTGTGGTTGACGGCCTCCACGACGGTGCCCCCAGTGGACCTGTGTTGTGGCTGACCTGTGGCCAGGGTAGGCTCGGCGTTCTCAGAGGACACGTCTTGAGGCCACGAAGAAAGCACCGCGGACTCAGCACCTAGCTTCTTAATCAAGAGTCTTCAGCAGAAGACTAGATTGTGCACGATCCCCTTGTAAAGTGTTAATACCCCTCCCCCTTGTGTACTCTTTTATTATATATATTAAACGGTGAAGGTGAACATTATATTATATTAAGTTCTTAGCTTTCTTTCCCTACTCCCTTTAAGTTACTTGCGTCACGGATCTCATCCCTTGATAGCCACTACTGGCTTGGGAACGGATACTTATATCTTCCTCTAACAACATCAGAGTGAGAACCCCGTTGCGTCCCGAGAGGGCCGTAACAATACCCATGGTGAGATTCCGTCCGGCCCAACAGCTTTTCTTACATCCAGCTCCAATAGGTGCTTCTTGACCTCATCTCTTGTAATTTCGAACCTTTCCAAGATCACCTGGTTTGCTGTCGCCTCTCCTAGCGCCGTGACTTCTTCCTGTTCTATTGTAAAGACCTCCTGGAACCTTTTGTTGAGTTCTTCACATACCTCTTTGTCATTTTCTGTGTACCTGTCCTCGCCCACCCTAAGTTTCATCACCTGTTCCTTCACTGTTGTCTTCCTCCTGATGTGACTGTGTAGTAGGTTTGGTTCGGTCTTGGCTTTATTAGCTATATCATTTTCATACCTTTTCTCAGCTGCTCTTCTCACACTAACATACTCGTTCCTGGTTCTCTGGTATCTCTCTCTACTTTCTGGTGTTCTGTTATTACGGAAGTTCCTCCATGCCCTTTTGTTCAGCTCCTTTGCTTTCATACATTCCCTATTAAACCACGGATTCTTCCTTTGCTTCTGTTTTTTCCTGTCGGGCTGGGACAAACCTGCTTACAGCCTCCTGACATTTTTGGGTGACATAGTCTATCATGTATTGTACGGACTTGGTTCCGAATTATGTGTCCCAATGTATATCCCATAGGAATTTATTCGTCTCCTCATAGTTTGCCTCTCGGTACGCCAGCCCTTTGTTTCCCAGTTCTTTTTTGGGGTGATAATTCCTAGCTCAACCAGGTACTCAAAGCTCAATACACTATGATCACTCATTCCCAAGGGGGCTTCCAAATTAACTTCCCTTATATCCGACTCATTTAGGATTAATATCAGATCAAGCAAGGCTGGTTCATCCCCTCCTCTCATTCTTGTTGGTCCCTTGACGTGTTGACTTAGAAAGTTTCTTGTTGCCACATCCAGCAGCTTAGCTCTCCATGTGTCTGGGCCTCCATGTGGATCTCTGTTCCCCCAATCTATCTTCCCATGGTTGAAGTCTCCCATGATTAGTAGTCTGGATCCGTTCCTGCTAGCCACAGAAGCTGCTCTCTCTATTATATTGATGGTGGCCAAGTTGTTTCTATCATATTCCTGTTTAGGTCTTCTGACATTCTGTGGGGGGTTATATGTGACTACTACTATAATTTTCTGTCCTCCAGTTACTATGGTGCCTGATATGTAGTCACTGAAACCTTCACAGTTCTGAATTATCATCTCTTCGAAACTCCAACCTTCTCTTAGTAGCAAAGCTACACCACCTCCTCCTCTCCCTTCTCTCTCTCCCTTCTCTCTCTTTCCTCACTACATAGTAGCCCTGTGGAAACACTGCGTTTGTTATAGTTTTCGTTAGCTTTGTTTTTGTGAGTGCTATTATGTCTGGGTTTTCTTCTAGTGCCCATTCTCCGAGTTCACTTGTTTTATTTGTAATCCCATCTATGTTAGTGTACTTTGCCTTGACGCTCACTTTCTTCTGTTCATTTTCTTGTCCCTTTCTTGGCGAGCATTCTGCTGGTCTGGGAAGCTGTTCTGTGGGTGAGAGGATCTGTGAGGTGGTTTGCAGGGTCTCAGAGGATTTTGGGGTGGGGGTGGGGGTTTAAGGGAAGGGGGGACAGGTAGAGTTAAAGAGATAGGGGGGACATTGAGGATACGGGGTGAAGGGGAGGAGGGATAGGGGGAGTATGGGATGAATGGGGAGGGGAGACAGGGGGGGAAAGGTGGGAGGGGGGACATGATGGGAATGGGAAAGGGGTGACAGGGTCAGAATGGGGTGGGGGAGGGAGGGTTGGGTAGGGGCAGGTAGGGTGTGTGTGTGTGTGTACTCACCTAGTTGTACTCACCTAGTTGTGCTTGTGGGGGTTGAGCTCTGGCTCTTTGGTCCCGCCTCTCAACTGTCAATCAACAGGTGTACAGGTTTGTGAGCCTATTGGGCTCTATCATATCTACACTTGAAACTGTGTATGGAGTCAGCCTCCACCACATAACTTCCTAATGCATTCCATTTGTCAACCACTCTGACAATAAAAAAGGTCTTTCTAATATCTCTGTGGCTCATTTGGGCACTCAGTTTCCACCTGTGTCCCCTAGTGCGCGTGCCCCTTGTGTTAAATAGCCTGTCTTTATCTACCTTATCGATTCCCCTGAGAATCTTGAATGTGATGATCATGTCCCCCCTAACTCTTCTGTCTTCCAGTGAAGTGAGGTTTAATTCCCGTAGTCTCTTCTCGTATTTCATTTCTCTTAGCTCATGTACTAGTCTGGTGGCAAACCTTTGAACCTTTTCCAGTATAGTCTTATCCTTGACTAGATATGGACTTCATGCTGAAGCCGCATACTCCAGGATTGGCTTGACATATGTGGTATACAAAGTTCTGAATGATTCCTTTCTCACGTTTCTAAATGCCGTTCTTATGTTGGCCAGCCTGGCATATGTCGCTGATGTTATCCTCTTGATATGGGCCGCAGGGGACAGGTCTGGCGTGATATCAACCCCAAAGTCTTTTTCTCTCTCTGACTCTTGAAGAATTTCATCTCCAAGATGATACCTTGTATTTGGCCTCCTGCTCCCTACACCTATCTTCATTACATTACATTTGCTTGGGTTAAACTCTAACAACCATTTGTTCGACCATTCCTTAGTTTGTGTGTGTGTATGTGAGAGTGTGTGTATTCACCTAGTTGTGCTTGCGGGGGTTGAGCTCTGCTCTTTCGGCCCGCCTCTCAACTGTCAATCAATTGTTACTACTTTTTTTTCCACACCACACACATACACACACACCCAAGGAAGCAGCCCATGACAGCTGACTAACTCCCAGGTACCTATTTACTGCTAGGTAACAGGGGCATCAGGGTGAAAGAAACTCTGCCCATTGTTTCTCGCCGGCGCCGGGAATCGAACCCGGGACCACAGGATCATGCGTCCAGCGTGATGTCCAGTCAGCCACCGGCCCCCAATGTGTGTGTGTATGTGTGTGTGTGTGTGTGTACTCACCTATTTGTGCCTGCAGGATCGAGCATTGACTCTTTGATCCCGCCTTTCTAGCCATCGGTTGTTTACAGCAAAGACTCCGGTCCTATTTTCTTATCATATATAGTTTTAAAATTATGAATAGCGTTTGCTTTCACAACCTTCTCCTTAAATGCATTCCATTTCTTTCCACTGCTCTCACGCTAAATGAAAACTTCTTAACATCTCTGTGACTCATCTGAGTTTCAAGCTTCCACCCATGTCTCCTCGTTCTGTTACTATTCTGTGTTAAAATTTTGTCTATTTCTAATTAGTAAATCCCTCTGAGTATTTTATATGTTTCTATCATATCCCCCCTCTCCCTTCTTTTTTCTAGTGTCGTAAGGTTCAGTTCCTTCAAACGCTCTTCACACCTCATCCTTCGTAACGCTGGGACGAGCCTCGTCGCAAACTTCTGAACCTTTTCCAGTTTCCTTGTGTGTTTCTTCAGGTGAGGACTCCAAGATGGGACGGCATACTCTAAGACTGGCCTCACGTAGGCAGTGTAAAGCGCCCTAAATGCCTCCTTACTTAGGTTTCTGAATGATGTTCTAACTTTTGCTAGTGTAGAGTACGCTGCTGTCGTTATCCTATTAATATGTGCCTCAGGAGTTAGATTAGGTGTTACGTCCACGCCCAGGTCTCTTTCTCGAATGTTGGCGGTGTTTCTCTGACCATCTCTGCAACTTGTTCAAGTCCTCTTCGAGGATCCCACAATCTTAATCTGTCACAACTCTTCTCCCCAATTTTGCGTCATCCACGAACATCGACATATAGGACTCGACTCCAATAAACATGTCATTAACGTTTATTAGAAATACAATTGGTCGACTGATTTGGTTCGTGGCGGGTTTTATATGCTCGCCTTGAGAGTCTGATCATATCTGGCTGTGTGGGTCACCAGGTGTGAGAGTCTGGTTAAGTCAGCACAAGTGTCTCAGTGTGTCTTGTGTGATTTGGACAATGTGAGTTCCTTGCTGTGAGTGCCTTGCTGTGAGTGTCTTGTTATGAATGCCTTGCTGTGAGTGCCTTGCTGTGAGTGTCTTGTTATGAGTGCCTTGCTGTGAGTGCCTTGCTGTGAGTGTCTTGTTATGAGTGCCTTGCTGTGAGTGCCTTGCTGTGAGTGTCTTGTTATGAGTGCCTTGCTGTGAGTGCCTTGCTGTGCCTTGCTGTGAGTGTCATGTTGTGAGTGCCTTGCTGTTAGTCCCTTGCTGTGAGTGCCTTGCTGTGAGTGCCTTGCTGTGAGTGTCTTGTTATGAGTGCCTTGCTGTGAGTGCCTTGCTGTGAGTGTCTTGTTATGAGTGCCTTGCTGTGAGTGCCTTGCTGTGCCTTGCTGTGAGTGTCATGTTGTGAGTGCCTTGCTGTTAGTCCCTTGCTGTGAGTGCCTTGCTGTGAGTGCCTTGCAGTGAGTGCCTTGCTGTGAGTGCCTTGCTGTGAGTGTCTTGTTGTGAGTACCTTGCTGTGAGTGCTTTGCTGTGAGTGCCTTGCTGTGAGTGTCTTGTTGTGAGTGTCTTGTTGTGAGTGCTTTGCTGAAAGAGTGGTTGTGAAAGTGTGTTTAGGTCCAAAATGGGAGACTGCCATTACAGCACTTAACTTATACCTCTGTATTGGTGACAGTTTTCATTAGCAGTGATGGTGGAGCATCACCCCGCTCTGTACACCTGACTCTCGTGGACGGTAAAGTGCGGAAAGCTTCTGAACACTGAGTCCCCCCCCCCCTCACACCTGACACAAACCCGGCATTGGGCAAATTACGTGGGTAATATAATTACGTGGCGGTGGTGCTGTTTCACTCTGGTAAATAATGTGGTAACTGAGGTAACCGCATTATGATACCGGAGTGGAAATGAGATTCTGTGATCCTCTCTGGCCGCCACTCAGAAGATATGTGTTAAATCATCATTTACAAACACGAGTTTGCAAAATGACCATTCTTTAAAATGTTGATAAGAAAACTAGTTATATGTATGATATTAATTTGAGTCGAATGTTTGTATTAAATACTGCTAGAACATAGTATTAATATAACTTAAATTTTTGGGCCTTTAATAATAATTTATATTCTGTTCACAATTTCCCAGCTGAACGTTCACGGTTATATGACGTCTTTTTCTCAATAGTTCTCAGCAACCTTAGTTGAGAGTTAATGAGGCAGCTGTAACTGTAGAGTTGTCTGTGCCTGGAAGCTTTACTTCACAGGACACTTTAGTGGGTCATGATACTCAAAATGTTAGCGATGTTTTATACCATTTGAGAACATTTCTCAGGTTCAACTCTGAAGATTGTCCCTTGCTGCTTTATCAGTCATCATATTTTGCAACCTTAGTTTTAACCTTAAAACAATTGCAAGCACACACACACACACACACACACACACACACACACACACACACACACACACACACACACACACACACACACACACACACACACACACACACACACACACACACAGCTCAGAAGCAATGGACACAGTGAGGGAGGTAGCGATGCAAGCAGCTACGACACAGGAAGCAGCAAGGTGCACCACTCAACTGCTGGAGAGGAAAAGATCAGTGGTAGTTGTAGGCATCAAAGAACAGGAAGGATCCAACAGGCAAGAATGGAATGGCAAGGATAGAGAGGCAGTACATGGGCTACTGAAGGGGTTACAGATGGAAGGGGCTGTACATAACATAGAAAAGGTTTTCAGGTTGGGCTGGTACAACAAGGACAGAAACCGACTTGTAAAGGTGGTGTTTACAAACGAAACCACGAAGGAGGACATTCTCGAAAGGAAGAGTCGTCTGCAGCATATGGAGGGATACAAAAAAGTATTCCTGCAGAGGGACAGGACGAAGGAGGAGAGAGCCAGGGCAGCAGAGGCAAGGAGGAAGCGCAGGGAGAGAGGAGCAAACCAGGAAATCACAGCCCGCAACACAATAGTCCCAGAGACAAGAGGAGAACCCAAAACCAGCATCCCAGCAACACCAGAGGGGGGGGGGGGGCAACACCACCACCCCCCTCTGCATAGAAACCCTCCCTTCCCCTCACCCTACCTGCCCCCATCCAACCCTCCCTCCCACCCCACCCCATTCTGACCCTGACACCCCTTCCCCATTCCCATCATGTCCCCCCTCCCACCTTTTTCCCCATGTCCCCCCTCCCCCTTCATCCCATACCCTCCCTATCCCTCCTCCCCCCTCACTGCGTATCCTCCATGTCCCCCCTACCTCCTTAACCCACACCCTACCTGTCCCCCCTTCCCTTAAACCCCAACCCCCACCCCAAAATCCTCTGAGACCCTGCAAACCACCTCACAGATCCTCTCACCCACGGAACAGCTTCCCAGACCAGCAGAATGCTTGCCAAGAAAGGGACATGAAAATGAACAGAAGAAAGTGAGCTTCAAGGCGATGTACACTAACATAGATGGGGTTTCAAATAAAACAAGTAAACTTGGAGAATGGGCACTAGAAGAAAACCCAGACATAATAGCACTCACAGAAACAAAGTTAACGAAAATCATAACAAACGCAGTGTTTCCACAGGGCTACTATGTAGTGAGGAAAGAGAGAGAAGGGAGAGGAGGAGGTGGTGTAGCTCTGCTACTAAGAGAAGGTTGGAGTTTCGAAGAGATGGTAATTCAGAACTGTGAAGGTTTCAGTGACTACATTTCAGGCACCATAGCAACTGGAGGACAGAAAATTATAATAGTAGTCATATATAACCCCCCACCAAATGACAGAAGACCCAGACAGGAATATGATAGAAACAACTTGGCCACCATCAATATAATAGAGAGAGCAGCCTCTGTGGCTAGCAGGAACGGATCCAGACTTCTAATCATGGGAGACTTCAACCATGGGAAGATAGATTGGGGGAACAGAGACCCACATGGAGAGCTAAGCTGCTGGATGTTTCAACAAGAAACTTTCTAAGTCAACACGTCAAGGGACCGACAAGAATGAGAGGAGGGGATGAACCAGCCTTGCTTGATCTGATATTTACCCTAAATGAGTCGGATATAAGGGAAGTTAAGTTGGAAGCCCCTTTGGGAATGAGTGATCATAGTGTATTGAGCTTTGAGTACCTGGTTGAGCTGGGAATTATCACCCCCGAAAAAGAACTGGGAACCAAACGGCTGGCGTACCGAAAGGGAAACTATGAGGAAATGAATAAATTCCTATGGGATATACATTGGGACACAGAACTCGGAACCAAGTCCGTACAAGACATGATGGACTATGTCACCCAAAAATGTCAGGAGGCTGTAAGCAGGTTTGTCCCAGCCCGACAGGAAAAAACAGAGAAGCAAAGGAAGAATCCGTGGTTTAATAAGGAATGTATGAAAGCAAAGGAGCAGAACAAAAGGGCATGGAGGAACTTCCGTAATAACAGAACACCAGAAAGTAGAGAGAGATACCAGAGAACTAGGAACGAGTATCTCAGTGTGAGAAGAGCAGCTGAGAAAAGGTATGAAAATGATATAGCTAATAAAGCCAAGACCGAACCCAAGCTGCTAAACAGTCACATCAGGAGGAAGACAACAGTGAAGGAACAGGTGATGAAACTTAGGGTGGGCGAGGACAGGTACACAGAGAATGACAAAGAGGTGTGTGAAGAACTCAACAAAAGGTTCCAGGAGGTCTTTACAATAGAACAGGGAGATGTCGCGGCGCTAGAAGAGGTGGCAGCAAACCAGGTGACCTTGGATTGGTTCGAAATTACAAGAGATGAGGTCAAGAAGCACCTATTGGAGCTGGATGTGAGAAAAGCTGTTGGGCCGGATGGAATCTCGCCATGGGTATTGAAAGAGTGTGCAGGAGCACTTTGCCTACCTACCTACCAGAAATATGGAAGACTTCTAATGTAGTACCAATATACAAAAAAGGGTTACAGACAAGAGGCACTGAACTACAGGCCAATGTCCTTAACTTGTATACCATGCAAGGTGATGGAGAAGATTGTGAGAAAAAACCTAGTAACACATCTGGAGAGAAGAGACTTCGTGACAACCCATCAACATGGGTTCAGGGAGGGTAAATCTTGCCTTACAGGATTGATAGAATTCTACGATCAGGTGACAAAGATTAAACAAGAAAGAGAAGGGTGGGCGGACTGCATTTTTTTGGTCTGTCGGAAAGCCTTTGACACAGTTCCCCATAAAAGGTTGATGCATAAGCTAGAGAAACAGGCAGGAGTAACTGGTAGGGCGCTCCAGTGGATAAGGGAGTACCTAAACAATAGGAAGCAGAGAGTTACAGTGAGGGGTGAGACCTCAGACTGGCGTGAAGTCACCAGTGGAGTCCCACAGGGCTCTGTACTTGGACCTATCCTGTTTCTG
>NC_091196.1:4402595-4641073 GCF_040958095.1 Procambarus clarkii
ATTACATTACATTTGCTTGGATTAAACTCTAACAGCCATTTGTTCGACCATTCCTGCAGCTTGTCCTGGTCTTCTTGAAGCCTCAAGCTGTCCTCCTCTGTCTTAATCCTTCTCATAATTTTGGCGTCGTCAGCAAACATTGAGAGGAATGAGTCTATAACCTCTGGGAGATCATTTACGTATATCAGAAACAGGATAGGTCCAAGTACAGAGCCCTGTGGGACTCCACTGGTGACTTCACGCCAGTCTGAGGTCTCACCCCTCACTGTAACTCTCTGCTTCCTATTGTTTAGGTACTCCCTTATCCACTGGAGCGCCCTACCAGTTACTCCTGCCTGTTTCTCCAGCTTATGTATCAACCTTTTATGGGGTACTGTGTCAAAGGCTTTCTGACAGTCCAAAAAAATGCAGTCCGCCCACCCTTCTCTTTCTTGTTTAATCTTTGTCACCTGATCGTAGAATTCTATCAATCCTATAAGGCAAGATTTACCCTCCCTGAACCCATGTTGATGGGTTGTCACGAAGTCTCTTCTCTCCAGATGTGTTACTAGGTTTTTTCTCACAATCTTCTCCATCACCTTGCATGGTAAACAAGTTAAGGACACTGGCCTGTAGTTCAGTGCCTCTTGTCTGTCACCCTTTTTGTATATTGGTACTACATTAGCAGTCTTCCATATTTCTGGTAGGTCCCCAGTTTCCAGTGACCTACTATACACTATGGAGAGTGGTAGGCAAAGTGCTCCTGCACACTCTTTCGATACCCATGGCGAGATTCCATCCGGCCCAACAGCTTTTCTCACATCCAGCTCCAATAGGTGCTTCTTGACCTCATCTCTTGTAATTTCGAACCTATCCAAGGTCACCTGGTTTGCTGCCACTTCTTCTAGCGTCGCGACATCTCCCTGTTCTATTGTAAAGACCTCCTGGAACCTTTTGTTGAGTTCTTCACACACCTCTTTGTCATTCTCTGTGTACCTGTCCTCGCCCACCCTAAGTTTCATCACCTGTTCCTTCACTGTTGTCTTCCTCCTGATGTGACTGTGTAGTAGCTTTGGTTCGGTCTTGGCTATTTATTAGCTATGTGTGTGTGTATGTATGTATGTATGTATGTATGTATGTATGTATGTATGTATGTATGTATGTATGTATGTATGTATGTATGTATGTATGTATGTATGTATGTGTGTATGTATGTGAGTGCGTGTGTGTTCCTAGTTACTCTCTCTTACCTGTGACCTTACATGTAACAACTGCTTTATGAGGCCTCTTGACCCATGTTATCCTGTGTCCTCAACAATGGAAATAATATTACTTGAATCTTTTAAAAAATGTTACAAAACAAGATTAGTCTCTGGCCTCTGGAAAGTGTAAGTGAATTGATGAGTCTGTTAACCTTTGTTCTACTTACCTAGATGACCTTTTGACCTCCACTATCTTGTCTCATGTCTATATTTATGATATTCATCACTATAAACAAATGGTATTTATAATATAATATTAACACTTCATGACTTTGCTTTAAATTTTTCTTAAACCGTAAGGAACACTGATGAACTCTAATCTGTAAGCACTGTCGATAAGTTAATATTTGTAGAAAGCAGCTTCTTACACTTTGATACAGCACTGCTCGCTGTAATCAGAGAGAGTCCTGTATCAGAGTGATCTGGTAATTGTTATTCAATCAGCAATAAATCTCGGACATTAATATTTCCTGTAACACTGTCGTAATTGAGAAAATCCATAGGAGCCGTGATGAAGATTCGAACCTATGCCCTGGGTATTCCCAGGCACACGCACCAGACAACTACGCCACGATATGGTCACGCCAACGCAGCCTGGGCTTCTACTGAACCCACAAGGGTTTCTGAGGCTTCCACTAAAGCAGAACCTGAGTTTCACACAACCCCCCCCCCATGCACTCTGGCTCTGTCGTCCAGGAATGTTCTACCTCTGATGCTCTTCTTTCACTACACAGAGAGAAATCACACTAACGTGAACTATCAATGACAGCATCATTGATATTTTTCTGCTCAACTGTACACTGTATAATACACAGTTGGCCTTTTGTTTTCATTTATAGTTCATGAAGACTTCATTATTTGCTTTAGTCCGCCCCCCCCTCAACACCCACTTAGGTATGTCTTTGATACTCATTTCGGGTATTGACATTTATATCAATAAAAATGGAAATGTTCCTTTGTGTATAACCGCTAATCTCCGAAAGTTCTTCGCCGATTGCTTTGAAATTTTCACACAACGTTGCATTCGAATAGGCGCATCTTTTTAAATACCTACTCTATAGATGCCACCAAGGTGACAGATAAAAACATGCTTTTTGAAAAAAGCGCCATCTGTTGCACATAATAGCAACATGTACGCTATACTAAGTATGCCACGAATTCCATTTCAGTGCTTCCGATTGCATTGATAAATTTTATTTTCATAGATTTCGATTTATTTTATTTTTTATTAAATTATTTTGTGTGACATTGTGTTGGAATTGAGCTGTGTTGTTTACCATTCCATTCATTTCCTAAGTATAAGTATATATGCCACACCTGTGACAGGTAAAACTATGCTTCTCTATAAAAACAACGCAATCAGTTGCCTGTAAGAGGAACACACATGCTATACTAAATATGTTACAATTCCATTTCAATGTTACTGATTGCATTGATAAATTGAATTTTCATAGATTATGATTTATTTTCAATTTGATTTAATTATTATGTGTGAATTGCATTGGAATTGAGCTGTGTTGTTTACCATACCGTTCATTTCGTGAGTATAGTTTATTTTTTTTTATTTTTTCATATTTTCATATTACCTTTTAACTGTTTTTCTTATATTTCAGTGATGGGAACATCAGATCACTTGATGTTCCCAATTTTCTGATGGGAACATCAGACCATTTGGGAAGGCATTGGATGAGGGAGTGGGGAATGGTGGGGATGACGAAGGGACGGAAGTGAGAGATGGTGGGGAGGACGAGGGGGACCAGGGGGGGGGGGGGTAATGGACGGGAAGGACGAGGGGACGGGGGAGTTTGGGATGCTGGGGACGAGGGGATGGGGGAATGGAGAATGGTGGGGAGGACAAAGGAACAGGGGAGTGGGGCATGATGGGAAGGAAGAGGGATGGTGGAGTGGGGAATGTTGGGGGAGGACAAGGGGACGGTGGAGTGGGGAATGGATGGGAGGCCGAGGAGACGGGTGAGGGGAGAATGGTGGGGAGGACTGGGGGACAGGGAACGTTGCTGAGCCACAGTAACGCATGGCCGGGTACTGCTAGTATATAAATAAAAATTGAAATGTTCGTTTGTGCATGACCGCTAATCTCCGAAAGTTCTTCACAGATTGCTTGAAATTTTCACACAATGTTGCATTCAAATAGGTGCGTGTTTTTATACACTTACTATTTACATGCCTCACCTGTGACAGGTAAAAACATGCTTTTAAAAAAAAAACAGGGCCATCTCTTGGTGTAAGAGTAATACATGCTGTAATCTCCAAAAGTTCTTCATTGATTGCTTTGAAATTTTGACACAATGTTCCATTCGAAAACGAGCATGTTTCTATATACCTACTATATAAATGTCACACATGTGGCAGGTAAACACATGCTTTTGAAAAACAGTGCTACCTGTTGCATGTAATTGCAACACACGCTATACTAAATATGTTATGATTCCATTTCTAACAATACGAAATGTATTTATATAAAATGTAAATATATAAATAAACAAATGCTGTTATTTAAATAAAAATAGCTATATAAATATTGAGCAGCTTATTAAAAAATTAATCTGCTATTTAAATCTTGTTAGCATCTAGATGTTAAATCTATTAGCATCTAGAGGTAGTCATCATACTGACCAAGATGGCGTAGTTGTAGACTGTTGTAGAGCAAGTATACAGAATACACACACTAGAAGCGAAGCAGCTGGCAAAGGAAGAAAATAATCAAGTTATTGTATCATCGTGCAAGAGCGCCCTCACCACTCACAACACAGGCTATATACAGAAATAATTGCAGGAAGTGAGGCGGATTGTGTTTCCACGTAGCCTCGGCCACACTCCGCTGCCATCCTCCGCTCATACCAGTTGTTTGTTGTTTATGAAGGCTTTTTAGTTTAGTTAATTTATTATGCACCCCATACCCATCGTGCGGGCGGTAGTGGAAAGGATTACAGAGGCACATATTGGGGTTATCTTGAGGTTATCTTGAGATGTTTTCGGGGCTTTTTTAGTGTCCCCGCGGCCCGGTCCTCGACCAGGCCTCCACCCCCAGGAAGCAGCCCGTGACAGCTGACTAACACCCAGGTACCTATTTTACTGCTGGGTAACAGGGGCATAAGGTGAAAGAAACTCTGCCCATTGTTTCTCGCCGGCGCCTGGGATCGAACCCAGGACCACAGGATCACAAGTCCAGCGTGCTGTCCGCTCGGCCGACCGGCTCCTTAAGGGACCGGGGTCAGGGACTTTTTATTATTATTATTATTATTATTATTATTATTTTCTACCACAGACGTGGCCAGACATTTACAATGCTAACCAGCATATATACATTTTTCTTCTGTCCTCCATGGACAGGGTTAGAGAAGTGTTAAATATATAGTTCAAGGGTTTATTGAACACTCAATCACAGAAGGTGATTCGGTGCTTTTAAAATGCTAAGCTAACCTACATACGTAAATACATAGATACACAGATTTACGTATGCCCTACTTAAAGTGTTAGATGTGTCTTTTACATAGTGTCATTAATGTACATTCACAAAGGTGAAATGTAATTCTGATCAGCTTCCATATATACTTTATACCCATACATATACATACACACACACATATACATACATATATATACACACACATGCATTCACATACATTTGTCTCATTTACTCTGACAGGGTGAGATAGCTGATAAAGAAACTAGTGTGCAATTAAGCACTTAATCACTGAAGGTGATGAAGGTGCTTTTACAAGCTCAGATTATATAGTTACATCATATATATATATTGTATAATTGATATATTACATGGTCAATCTTGGATACAAGTCCAATATATCATCAAGTGTTCCAGTACTCATATAGTAATTACAGAGTGAAAGAGAAGACATGTAAAAGAGGACATTGTGAAAGAGAAAACATGCACTCTCTTGAACATTATATTGTAGAATGTCCCATACTGACTGACTTTCGCCCTCCTGGACTAAGGTATGCTGAACTTTGTAATTACTATATGAGTACTGGGTCAGGGACTGAACCCCACAATTCATTTTCCTAAGCAAGTTAGTCTTGATGAGCTAGTTACAAAATTCAATGCACATAGTCTCATCACCAATGGACTCGAGATCGACCACAAGTATAGTCTATAATTTAAGCAACTGACATATGTTGAAAGTTAGCGTCATAATTGATATGTTTATCCAGCACACCGCCCCCATCCAGTGGAAAGCGGCGGGTAGGTTACAATCAGTTACTACCTACAGTTAACAAATTGGAATTTTCATTACCTGCTGACGTAGACCTGACCTAACTGTGTCAACAAAATTATGCGCACACCCTCCGTCACTATGTGATAGAGTGCGAAAAAGATACGTGAATTCAGAGACAACTTGTAACAATTGTTTAAGAGATGTGTAAATATATAATTCAAAGTGATCCGCTACCAGAAATTTTAGCCTCTTATACAAAGTGATTTTTCGAATAAAACACTTCCCCCCCCCCCCTCCCCCACCTTCGCTTCCTGTATCTCGCCCCGTAATACACATGTTAACAACATTATTGTTTATATACAAATATAAAGCTAATAACAGCTCATTTTTCCATATAAAGATAATGACAGTATTATGTATTTACCTCTATATCTATTAGCAGAGTATATGTCTGAATTGTCTCTCTCTCACTCTCTTATTTTCTCTCACTCTGTGAATGTATTCACCTAGTTGTATTCACCTAGTTGTGCTTGTGGGGGGTTGAGCTATGCTCTTTCGGCCCGCCTCTCAACTGGCAATCTAACTGTTACTAACTACAATTTTTTTGTTTTGTTTTTCCACACACACACACAACAGGAAGCAGCCTGTGATAGTTGACTAGCTCCCAGGTATCTATTTACTGCTAGGTAACAGAGCATTAGGGCGAAAAAAACTGCCCATTATTTCTCGCCGGCGCCCGGAATCGAACCCTAGACCACAGGATCACACGTCCAGCATGCTATCCACTCAGCCACCGGCCCCTCAATGTATGTATGCATGTATGTATGTATGTATTGTCACAAGAATCTCCTTTGGAAAGAAGATTGGGCCTATCCCTACAGTGCATATTCCACAACTACACATCTGCATATTCCACAACAACACACCTGCATATTCAACAACTACACATCTGCATATTCAACAACAACAACAACAACACATCTGCATATTCCACAACAACACACCTGCATATTCCACAACAACACATCTGCATATTCAACAACAACACACCTGCATATTCAACAACTACACATCTGCATATTCCACAACAACACACCTGCATATTCCACAACAACACACCTGCATATTCCACAACAACACACCTGCATATTCAACAACAACACATCTGCATATTCAACAACAACACACCTGCATATTCCACAACAACACACCTGCATATTCCACAACAACACATCTGCATATTCCACAACAACACACCTGCATATTCCACAACAACACATCTGCATATTCCACAACAACACACCTGCATATTCCAGTCCAACACATCTGCATATTCCACAACAACACACCTGCATATTCCACAACAACACATCTGCATATTCAACAACAACACATCTGCATATTCAACAACAACACACCTGCATATTCCACAACAACACACCTGCATATTCAACAACAACACATCTGCATATTCCACAACAACACACCTGCATATTCCACAACAACACATCTGCATATTCCACAACAACACACCTGCATATTCCACAACAACACATCTGCATATTCAACAACAACACATCTGCATATTCAACAACAACACACCTGCATATTCAACAACAACAACAACAACACACGTGCATATTCAACAACAACACACCTGCATATTCAACAACAACACATCTGCATATTCAACAACAATACATCTGCATATTCAACAACAACACATCTGCATATTCAACAACAACACACCTGCATATTCAACAACAACAACAACAACACACCTGCATATTCAACAACAACACACCTGCATATTCAACAACAACACATCTGCATATTCCACAACAACACATCTGCATATTCAACAACAACACACCTGCATATTCAACAACAACAACAACAACACACCTGCATATTCAACAACAACACACCTGCATATTCAACAACAACACACCTGCATATTCAACAACAACACATCTGCATATTCAACAACAACACATCTGCATATTCAACAACAACAACAACTACACATCTGCATATTCAACAACAACACACCTGCATATTCAACAACAACACACCTGCATATTCAACAACAACACACCTGCATATTCAACAACAACAACAACACACCTGCATATTCAACAACAACACACCTGCATATTCAACAACAACACATCTGCATATTCCAAAACAACACATCTGCATATTCAACAACAACACATCTGCATATTCAACAACAACACACCTGCATATTCCACAACAACACATCTGCATATTCAACAACAACACACCTGCATATTCAACAACAACAACAACAACACACCTGCATATTCAACAACAACACACCTGCATATTCAACAACAACACATCTGCATATTCAACAACAACACACCTGCATATTCAACAACAACACATTTGCATATTCAACAACAACACACCTGCATATTCAACAACTACACACCTGCATATTCAACAACAACACACCTGCATATTCAACAACTACACACCTGCATATTAAACAACAACACACCTGCATATTCAACAACAACACACCTGCATATTCAACAACTACACATCTGCATATTCAACAACAACACATCTACATATTCAACAACAACACACCTGCATATTCAACAACAACAACAACAACACATCTGCATAATCAACAACAACACATCTGCATATTCCACAACAACACACCTGCATATTCAACAACAACACACCTGCATATTCCACAACAACAACAACACATCTGCATATTCAACAACAACACATCTGCATATTCAACAGCAACACACCTGCATATTCAACAACAACACACCTGCATATTCAACAACAACAACAACACATCTGCATATTCCACAACAACACACCTGCATATTCAACAACAACACACCTGCATATTCAACAACAACACACCTGCATATTCAACAACAACACATCTGCATATTCAACAACTACACACCTGCATATTCAACAACAACACATCTGCATATTCAACAACAACACACCTGCATATTCAACAACAACACACCTGCATATTCAACAACAACACACCTGCATATTCAACAACAACACACCTGCATATTCAACAACAACACATCTGCATATTCAACAACAACACACCTGCATATTCAACAACAACACACCTGCATATTCAACAACAACACATCTGCATATTCAACAACAACACATCTGCATATTCCACAACAACACACCTGCATATTCAACAACAACACACCTGCATATTCAACAACAACAACAACAACAACACATCTGCATATTAAACAACAACACACCTGCATATTCAACAACAACACATCTGCATATTCAACAACAACACACCTGCATATGTAACAACAACACACCTGCATATTCAACAACAACACATCTGCATATTCCACAACAACACACCTGCATATTCAACAACAACACACCTGCATATTCAACAACAACAACAACAGCAACACACCTGCATATTCAACAACAACAACAACAGCAACACACCTGCATATTCAACAACAACACATCTGCATATTACACAACAACACACCTGCATATTCAACAACAACACACACCTGCATATTCAACAACAACACACCTGCATATTCAACAACAACACACCTGCATATTCAACAACAACACACCTGCATATTCAACAACAACAACAACAACAACACATCTGCATATTAAACAACAACACACCTGCATATTCAACAACAACACATTTGCATATTCAACAACAACACACCTGCATATTCAACAACAACAACAACACATCTGCATATTCAACAACAACACACCTGCATATTCAAAAACAACAACACACCTGCATATTCAACAACTACACACCTGCATATTCAACAACAACACATCTGCATATTCAACAACAACACACCTGCATATTCAACAACAACAACAACAACACATCTGCATATTCAACAACAACACACCTGCATATTCAACAACAACAACAACAACACATCTGCATATTCAACAACAACACATCTGCATATTCAACAACAACACACCTGCATATTCAACAACAACAACAACAACACATCTGCATATTCAACAACAACACATCTGCATATTCAACAACAACACACCTGCATATTCAACAACAACACATCTGCATATTCAACAACAACACACCTGCATATTCAACAACAACAACAACAACACATCTGCATATTCAACAACAACACATCTGCATATTCAACAACAACAACAACAACAGATTGGCTCGCTCTCGCCACAAGAAAATAAATTCTCGTTATTAATACAATATATATTCACTTCCTTTCAAACATGGGGGATGGGGAGGGAGCTTAATCTTCCTTACTACTGAAGAATGTTGGCTTCAGTTTTAGCAGGCTGTTGAGGTTGGTAGATGCTCCCACCAGGACATCTTTGTGGTTCCTGCAGAGTTCCTCTCTTCAGTCAGACAGGACACACCCTCGCACCTGACCAATCACATTCCTCAAGATCTGCAACCCGTCCTCGACGCAAGTCCATTACATCCAACGGTCGACCCCACACACGCATTCATAAATTTTAACATGCTGTTCATTCAAAACTGGAAATTTCTCAAATATAAATTAATATTATAATATATTAGCATATTGTGCATATACATGCATGGGTCAGGTTAGGTTAGGTGTTTAGGTTCTGTTGGCGATTATTTGTATTTGTAGTACGTGGGTGAAGCATTTATAGCGTTGTGATTCGAACAAAATTCGCCAGTGAAGCACTTGTTCCGGAAGTGTTCGAACGTCATCAGTTGTGAGTCGTGTGTAAACTTCTCATGGTGTTGCCACGGCGAGATAATATGAAAGGCCAAGTTATCCAGTGTTTCTTCATCCTTTTGTTGATAAAGGGCATTAACCTAGAATGGAAAATATGCATAAGGAAATTATAATTGTAATAACAATTGTGAAATATATATATAATGGACAGATGCAACGACAATAGGAGATCAGACACACCAGAAGTACTTTACATGAAGCATTCACAGTCAGTCAAGAGCTTGGTTACACTAATGTGACCTACCATCCACAAGACCAAGAGCTTGGTTACACTAATGTGACCTACCATCCACAAGATCAAGAGCTTGGTTACACTAATGTGACCTACCATCCACAAGGTCAAGAGCTTGGTTACACTAATGTGACCTACCATCCACAAGACCAAGAGCTTGGTTACACTAATGTGACCTACCATCCACAAGACCAAGAGCTTGGTTACACTAATGTGACCTACCATCCACAAGACCAAGAGCTTGGTTACACTAATGTGACCTACCATCCACAGGACCAAGAGCTTGGTTACACTAATGTGACCTACCATCCACAAGACCAAGAGCTTGGTTACACTAATGTGACCTACCATCCACAAGACCAAGAGCTTGGTTACTCTAATGTGACCTACCATCCACAAGACCAAGAGCTTGGTTACACTAATGTGACCTACCATCCACAAGACCAAGAGCTTGGTTACACTAATGTGACCTACCATCCACAAGACCAAGAGCTTGGTTAAACTAATGTGACCTACCATCCACAAGACCAAGAGCTTGGTTACACTAATGTGTCCTACCATCCACAAGACCAAGAGCTTGGTTACACTAATGTGACCTACCATCCACAAGACCAAGAGCTTGGTTACACTAATGTGTCCTACCATCCACAAGACCAAGAGCTTGGTTACACTAATGTGTCCTACCATCCCCAAGACGAAGAGCTTGGTTACACTAATGTGTCCTACCATCCACAAGACCAAGAGCTTGGTTACACTAATGTGTCCTACCATCCCCAAGACCAAGAGCTTGGTTACACTAATGTGTCCTACCATCCACAAGACCAAGAGCTTGGTTACACTAATGTGTCCTACCATCCCCAAGACCAAGAGCTTGGTTACACTAATGTGACCTACCATCCACAAGATCAAGAGCTTGGTTACACTAATGTGTCCTATTATCCACAAGACCAAGAGCTTGGTTACACTAATGTGTCCTACCATCCACAAGACCAAGAGCTTGGTTACACTAATGTGACCTACCATCCACAAGACCAAGAGCTTGGTTACACTAATGTGACCTACCATCCACAAGACCAAGAGCTTGGTTACACTAATGTGTCCTACCATCCACAAGACCAAGAGCTTGGTTACACTAATGTGTCCTACCATCCACAAGACCAAGAGCTTGGTTACATTAATGTGTCCTACCATCCACAAGACCAAGAGCTTGGTTACACTAATGTGACCTACCATCCACAAGACCAAGAGCTTGGTTACACTAATGTGACCTATCATCCACAAGACCAAGAGCTTGGTTACACTAATGTGACCTACCATCCACAAGGTCAAGAGCTTGGTTTCACTGATGTGACCTACCATCCACAAGGTCAAGAGCTTGGTTACACTGATGTGACCTACCATCCACAAGACCAAGAGCTTGGTTACACTAATGTGACCTACCATCCACAAGGTCAAGAGCTTGGTTACACTAATGTGACCTACCATCCACAAGGTCAAGAGCTTGGTTACACTGATGTGACCTACCATCCACAAGACCAAGAGCTTGGTTACACTGATGTGACCTACCATCCACAAGACCAAGACATAACTATTCCTTCTGACCACACTAACTATGGCAGTTAACTATGTAACCTTGTTGCCTTGGCAGGGTAGCCACCTCACCTCTCTTCACGCCTGAATGGAATGGCCTATTTGTATTCATTCTCTGTGCTTCCTAAACCCATTAGAAGTTATGTAGTTTAGCGAGACGCATCCTTAAAGAGTGCGTCAGGCTGTTACATAATAGTGCAAATTGTAAGTTGAAGAATTACTTTTATAACTCCAATCTAGATCCCAAGGGAGGAGTAAATGACACGCTGTGCATTAAATTATTGTATTCATTTTACTTCGAGATTAATCTTTAAAATAAATTTAGCTACAAACAAGGAATTTTTAGAATTAGGACACTAAATACTAGAGCACAAGGTGAAGCAGCGGCGTGAGAGATCCCACCAGTTGTCTTGTCAAACATAAACATTGTTTTGTTTCGCCTTCGTTATAAGCATAGGTTGATGCGGCTCGCGTGCCCAGGGTAATATTGCCTGACTCTTTGGTAATGTGTCACCCCACGACCAGGGCCTCGTTCCCTGTGTGTGTGTGTGTGTGTGTGTGTGTGTGTGTGTGTGTGTGTGTGTGTGTGTGTGTGTGTGTGTGTGTGTGTGTGTGTGTGTGTGTGTGTGTGTGTGTGTGTGTGTGTGTGTGTGTACTCACCTAGTACTCACCTAGTTGTGTTTGCGGGGGTTGAGCTCTGGCTCTTTGTGTGTGTGTGTGTGTGTGTGTGTACTCACCTAGTTGTACTCACCTAGTTGTGCTTGCGGGGGTTGAGCTCTGGCTCTTTGGTCCCGCCTCTCAACTGTCAATCAACAGGTGTACAGGTCCCTGAGCCTATTGGGCTCTATCATATCTACATTTGAAACTGTGTATGGAGTCAGCCTCCACCACATCACTGCCTAATGCATTCTATTTGTCAACCACTCTGACACTAAAAAAGTTCTTTCTAATATCTCTGTGGCTCATTTGGGCACTCAGTTTCCACCTGTGTCCCTTAGTGCGTGTGCCCTTTGCGTTAAACAGCCTGTCTTTATCAACCCTGTCGATTCCCTTGAGGATCTTGAATGTGGTGATCATGTCTCCCCTAACTCTTCTGTCTTCCAACGAAGTGAGGTTTAATTCCCGTAGTCTCTCCTCGTAGCTCATACCTCTCAGCTCGGGTACTAGTCTGGTGGCAAACCTTTGAACCTTTTCCATTTTAGTCTTATGCTTGACTAGATATGGACTCCATGCTGGTGCCGCATACTCCAGGATTGGTCTGACATATGTGGTGTATAATGTTCTGAAAGATTCCTTACACAAGTTTCTAAAGGCCGTTCGTATGTTAGCCAACCGGGCATATGCTGCTGCTGTTATCCTCTTGATATGAGCTTCAGGGGACAGGTCTGGCGTGATATCAACCCCCAGGTCTTTCTCTCTCTCGGACTCTTGAAGTATTTCATCTCCCAAGTGATACCTTGTATCTGGTCTCCTGCTTCCTACCCCTCTCTTCATTACATTACATTTGCTTGGATTAAACTCTAACAGCCATTTGTTCGACCATTCCTGCAGCTTGTCCTGGTCTTCTTGAAGCCTCAAGCTGTCCTCCTCTGTCTTAATCCTTCTCATAATTTTGGCGTCGTCAGCAAACATTGAGAGGAATGAGTCTATAACCTCTGGGAGATCATTTACGTATATCAGAAACAGGATAGGTCCAAGTACAGAGCCCTGTGGGACTCCACTGGTGACTTCACGCCAGTCTGAGGTCTCACCCCTCACTGTAACTCTCTGCTTCCTATTGTTTAGGTACTCCCTTATCCACTGGAGCGCCCTACCAGTTACTCCTGCCTGTTTCTCCAGCTTATGTATCAACCTTTTATGGGGTACTGTGTCAAAGGCTTTCTGACAGTCCAAAAAAATGCAGTCCGCCCACCCTTCTCTTTCTTGTTTAATCTTTGTCACCTGATCGTAGAATTCTATCAATCCTGTAAGGCAAGATTTACCCTCCCTGAACCCATGTTGATGGGTTGTCACGAAGTCTCTTCTCTCCAGATGTGTTACTAGGTTTTTTCTCACAATCTTCTCCATCACCTTGCATGGTAAACAAGTTAAGGACACTGGCCTGTAGTTCAGTGCCTCTTGTCTGTCACCCTTTTTGTATATTGGTACTACATTAGCAGTCTTCCATATTTCTGGTAGGTCCCCAGTTTCCAGTGACCTACTATACACTATGGAGAGTGGTAGGCAAAGTGCTCCTGCACACTCTTTCGATACCCATGGCGAGATTCCATCCGGCCCAACAGCTTTTCTCACATCCAGCTCCAATAGGTGCTTCTTGACCTCATCTCTTGTAATTTCGAACCTATCCAAGGTCACCTGGTTTGCTGCCACTTCTTCTAGCGTCGCGACATCTCCCTGTTCTATTGTAAAGACCTCCTGGAACCTTTTGTTGAGTTCTTCACACACCTCTTTGTCATTCTCTGTGTACCTGTCCTCGCCCACCCTAAGTTTCATCACCTGTTCCTTCACTGTTGTCTTCCTCCTGATGTGACTGTGTAGTAGCTTTGGTTCGGTCTTGGCTATTTATTAGCTATGTGTGTGTGTGTGTGTGTATGTATGTATGTATGTATGTATGTATGTATGTATGTATGTATGTATGTATGTATGTATGTATGTGTGTATGTATGTGAGTGCGTGTGTGTTCCTAGTTACTCTCTCTTACCTGTGACCTTACATGTAACAACTGCTTTATGAGGCCTCTTGACCCATGTTATCCTGTGTCCTCAACAATGGAAATAATATTACTTGAATCTTTTAAAAAATGTTACAAAACAAGATTAGTCTCTGGCCTCTGGAAAGTGTAAGTGAATTGATGAGTCTGTTAACCTTTGTTCTACTTACCTAGATGACCTTTTGACCTCCACTATCTTGTCTCATGTCTATATTTATGATATTCATCACTATAAACAAATGGTATTTATAATATAATATTAACACTTCATGACTTTGCTTTAAATTTTTCTTAAACCGTAAGGAACACTGATGAACTCTAATCTGTAAGCACTGTCGATAAGTTAATATTTGTAGAAAGCAGCTTCTTACACTTTGATACAGCACTGCTCGCTGTAATCAGAGAGAGTCCTGTATCAGAGTGATCTGGTAATTGTTATTCAATCAGCAATAAATCTCGGACATTAATATTTCCTGTAACACTGTCGTAATTGAGAAAATCCATAGGAGCCGTGATGAAGATTCGAACCTATGCCCTGGGTATTCCCAGGCACACGCGCCAGACAACTACGCCACGATATGGTCACGCCCATGCAACCTGGGCTTCTACTGAACCCACAAGGGTTTCTGAGGCTTCCACTAAAGCAGAACCTGAGTTTCACACAACCCCCCCCCCCATGCACTCTGGCTCTGTCGTCCAGGAATGTTCTACCTCTGATGCTCTTCTTTCACTACACAGAGAGAAATCACACTAACGTGAACTATCAATGACAACATCATTGATATTTTTCTGCTCAACTGTACACTGTATAATACACAGTTGGCCTTTTGTTTTCATTTATAGTTCATGAAGACTTCATTATTTGCTTTAGTCCGCCCCCCCCTCAACACCCACTTAGGTATGTCTTTGATACTCATTTCGGGTATTGACATTTATATCAATAAAAATGGAAATGTTCCTTTGTGTATAACCGCTAATCTCCGAAAGTTCTTCGCCGATTGCTTTGAAATTTTCACACAACGTTGCATTCGAATAGGCGCATCTTTTTAAATACCTACTCTATAGATGCCACCAAGGTGACAGATAAAAACATGCTTTTTGAAAAAAGCGCCATCTGTTGCACATAATAGCAACATGTACGCTATACTAAGTATGCCACGAATTCCATTTCAGTGCTTCCGATTGCATTGATAAATTTTATTTTCATAGATTTCGATTTATTTTATTTTTTATTAAATTATTTTGTGTGACATTGTGTTGGAATTGAGCTGTGTTGTTTACCATTCCATTCATTTCCTAAGTATAAGTATATATGCCACACCTGTGACAGGTAAAACTATGCTTCTCTATAAAAACAACGCAATCAGTTGCCTGTAAGAGGAACACACATGCTATACTAAATATGTTACAATTCCATTTCAATGTTACTGATTGCATTGATAAATTGAATTTTCATAGATTATGATTTATTTTCAATTTGATTTAATTATTATGTGTGAATTGCATTGGAATTGAGCTGTGTTGTTTACCATACCGTTCATTTCGTGAGTATAGTTTATTTTTTTTTATTTTTTCATATTTTCATATTACCTTTTAACTGTTTTTCTTATATTTCAGTGATGGGAACATCAGATCACTTGATGTTCCCAATTTTCTGATGGGAACATCAGACCATTTGGGAAGGCATTGGATGAGGGAGTGGGGAATGGTGGGGATGACGAAGGGACGGAAGTGAGAGATGGTGGGGAGGACGAGGGGGACCAGGGGGGGGGGGGGGTAATGGACGGGAAGGACGAGGGGACGGGGGAGTTTGGGATGCTGGGGACGAGGGGATGGGGGAATGGAGAATGGTGGGGAGGACAAAGGAACAGGGGAGTGGGGCATGATGGGAAGGAAGAGGGATGGTGGAGTGGGGAATGTTGGGGGAGGACAAGGGGACGGTGGAGTGGGGAATGGATGGGAGGCCGAGGAGACGGGTGAGGGGAGAATGGTGGGGAGGACTGGGGGACAGGGAACGTTGCTGAGCCACAGTAACGCATGGCCGGGTACTGCTAGTATATAAATAAAAATTGAAATGTTCGTTTGTGCATGACCGCTAATCTCCGAAAGTTCTTCACAGATTGCTTGAAATTTTCACACAATGTTGCATTCAAATAGGTGCGTGTTTTTATACACTTACTATTTACATGCCTCACCTGTGACAGGTAAAAACATGCTTTTAAAAAAAAAACAGGGCCATCTCTTGGTGTAAGAGTAATACATGCTGTAATCTCCAAAAGTTCTTCATTGATTGCTTTGAAATTTTGACACAATGTTCCATTCGAAAACGAGCATGTTTCTATATACCTACTATATAAATGTCACACATGTGGCAGGTAAACACATGCTTTTGAAAAACAGTGCTACCTGTTGCATGTAATTGCAACACACGCTATACTAAATATGTTATGATTCCATTTCTAACAATACGAAATGTATTTATATAAAATGTAAATATATAAATAAACAAATGCTGTTATTTAAATAAAAATAGCTATATAAATATTGAGCAGCTTATTAAAAAATTAATCTGCTATTTAAATCTTGTTAGCATCTAGATGTTAAATCTATTAGCATCTAGAGGTAGTCATCATACTGACCAAGATGGCGTAGTTGTAGACTGTTGTAGAGCAAGTATACAGAATACACACACTAGAAGCGAAGCAGCTGGCAAAGGAAGAAAATAATCAAGTTATTGTATCATCGTGCAAGAGCGCCCTCACCACTCACAACACAGGCTATATACAGAAATAATTGCAGGAAGTGAGGCGGATTGTGTTTCCACGTAGCCTCGGCCACACTCCGCTGCCATCCTCCGCTCATACCAGTTGTTTGTTGTTTATGAAGGCTTTTTAGTTTAGTTAATTTATTATGCACCCCATACCCATCGTGCGGGCGGTAGTGGAAAGGATTACAGAGGCACATATTGGGGTTATCTTGAGGTTATCTTGAGATGTTTTCGGGGCTTTTTTAGTGTCCCCGCGGCCCGGTCCTCGACCAGGCCTCCACCCCCAGGAAGCAGCCCGTGACAGCTGACTAACACCCAGGTACCTATTTTACTGCTGGGTAACAGGGGCATAAGGTGAAAGAAACTCTGCCCATTGTTTCTCGCCGGCGCCTGGGATCGAACCCAGGACCACAGGATCACAAGTCCAGCGTGCTGTCCGCTCGGCCGACCGGCTCCTTAAGGGACCGGGGTCAGGGACTTTTTATTATTATTATTATTATTATTATTATTATTTTCTACCACAGACGTGGCCAGACATTTACAATGCTAACCAGCATATATACATTTTTCTTCTGTCCTCCATGGACAGGGTTAGAGAAGTGTTAAATATATAGTTCAAGGGTTTATTGAACACTCAATCACAGAAGGTGATTCGGTGCTTTTAAAATGCTAAGCTAACCTACATACGTAAATACATAGATACACAGATTTACGTATGCCCTACTTAAAGTGTTAGATGTGTCTTTTACATAGTGTCATTAATGTACATTCACAAAGGTGAAATGTAATTCTGATCAGCTTCCATATATACTTTATACCCATACATATACATACACACACACATATACATACATATATATACACACACATGCATTCACATACATTTGTCTCATTTACTCTGACAGGGTGAGATAGCTGATAAAGAAACTAGTGTGCAATTAAGCACTTAATCACTGAAGGTGATGAAGGTGCTTTTACAAGCTCAGATTATATAGTTACATCATATATATATATTGTATAATTGATATATTACATGGTCAATCTTGGATACAAGTCCAATATATCATCAAGTGTTCCAGTACTCATATAGTAATTACAGAGTGAAAGAGAAGACATGTAAAAGAGGACATTGTGAAAGAGAAAACATGCACTCTCTTGAACATTATATTGTAGAATGTCCCATACTGACTGACTTTCGCCCTCCTGGACTAAGGTATGCTGAACTTTGTAATTACTATATGAGTACTGGGTCAGGGACTGAACCCCACAATTCATTTTCCTAAGCAAGTTAGTCTTGATGAGCTAGTTACAAAATTCAATGCACATAGTCTCATCACCAATGGACTCGAGATCGACCACAAGTATAGTCTATAATTTAAGCAACTGACATATGTTGAAAGTTAGCGTCATAATTGATATGTTTATCCAGCACACCGCCCCCATCCAGTGGAAAGCGGCGGGTAGGTTACAATCAGTTACTACCTACAGTTAACAAATTGGAATTTTCATTACCTGCTGACGTAGACCTGACCTAACTGTGTCAACAAAATTATGCGCACACCCTCCGTCACTATGTGATAGAGTGCGAAAAAGATACGTGAATTCAGAGACAACTTGTAACAATTGTTTAAGAGATGTGTAAATATATAATTCAAAGTGATCCGCTACCAGAAATTTTAGCCTCTTATACAAAGTGATTTTTCGAATAAAACACTTCCCCCCCCCCCCTCCCCCACCTTCGCTTCCTGTATCTCGCCCCGTAATACACATGTTAACAACATTATTGTTTATATACAAATATAAAGCTAATAACAGCTCATTTTTCCATATAAAGATAATGACAGTATTATGTATTTACCTCTATATCTATTAGCAGAGTATATGTCTGAATTGTCTCTCTCTCACTCTCTTATTTTCTCTCACTCTGTGAATGTATTCACCTAGTTGTATTCACCTAGTTGTGCTTGTGGGGGGTTGAGCTATGCTCTTTCGGCCCGCCTCTCAACTGGCAATCTAACTGTTACTAACTACAATTTTTTTGTTTTGTTTTTCCACACACACACACAACAGGAAGCAGCCTGTGATAGTTGACTAGCTCCCAGGTATCTATTTACTGCTAGGTAACAGAGCATTAGGGCGAAAAAAACTGCCCATTATTTCTCGCCGGCGCCCGGAATCGAACCCTAGACCACAGGATCACACGTCCAGCATGCTATCCACTCAGCCACCGGCCCCTCAATGTATGTATGCATGTATGTATGTATGTATTGTCACAAGAATCTCCTTTGGAAAGAAGATTGGGCCTATCCCTACAGTGCATATTCCACAACTACACATCTGCATATTCCACAACAACACACCTGCATATTCAACAACTACACATCTGCATATTCAACAACAACAACAACAACACATCTGCATATTCCACAACAACACACCTGCATATTCCACAACAACACATCTGCATATTCAACAACAACACACCTGCATATTCAACAACTACACATCTGCATATTCCACAACAACACACCTGCATATTCCACAACAACACACCTGCATATTCCACAACAACACACCTGCATATTCAACAACAACACATCTGCATATTCAACAACAACACACCTGCATATTCCACAACAACACACCTGCATATTCCACAACAACACATCTGCATATTCCACAACAACACACCTGCATATTCCACAACAACACATCTGCATATTCCACAACAACACACCTGCATATTCCAGTCCAACACATCTGCATATTCCACAACAACACACCTGCATATTCCACAACAACACATCTGCATATTCAACAACAACACATCTGCATATTCAACAACAACACACCTGCATATTCCACAACAACACACCTGCATATTCAACAACAACACATCTGCATATTCCACAACAACACACCTGCATATTCCACAACAACACATCTGCATATTCCACAACAACACACCTGCATATTCCACAACAACACATCTGCATATTCAACAACAACACATCTGCATATTCAACAACAACACACCTGCATATTCAACAACAACAACAACAACACACGTGCATATTCAACAACAACACACCTGCATATTCAACAACAACACATCTGCATATTCAACAACAATACATCTGCATATTCAACAACAACACATCTGCATATTCAACAACAACACACCTGCATATTCAACAACAACAACAACAACACACCTGCATATTCAACAACAACACACCTGCATATTCAACAACAACACATCTGCATATTCCACAACAACACATCTGCATATTCAACAACAACACACCTGCATATTCAACAACAACAACAACAACACACCTGCATATTCAACAACAACACACCTGCATATTCAACAACAACACACCTGCATATTCAACAACAACACATCTGCATATTCAACAACAACACATCTGCATATTCAACAACAACAACAACTACACATCTGCATATTCAACAACAACACACCTGCATATTCAACAACAACACACCTGCATATTCAACAACAACACACCTGCATATTCAACAACAACAACAACACACCTGCATATTCAACAACAACACACCTGCATATTCAACAACAACACATCTGCATATTCCAAAACAACACATCTGCATATTCAACAACAACACATCTGCATATTCAACAACAACACACCTGCATATTCCACAACAACACATCTGCATATTCAACAACAACACACCTGCATATTCAACAACAACAACAACAACACACCTGCATATTCAACAACAACACACCTGCATATTCAACAACAACACATCTGCATATTCAACAACAACACACCTGCATATTCAACAACAACACATTTGCATATTCAACAACAACACACCTGCATATTCAACAACTACACACCTGCATATTCAACAACAACACACCTGCATATTCAACAACTACACACCTGCATATTAAACAACAACACACCTGCATATTCAACAACAACACACCTGCATATTCAACAACTACACATCTGCATATTCAACAACAACACATCTACATATTCAACAACAACACACCTGCATATTCAACAACAACAACAACAACACATCTGCATAATCAACAACAACACATCTGCATATTCCACAACAACACACCTGCATATTCAACAACAACACACCTGCATATTCCACAACAACAACAACACATCTGCATATTCAACAACAACACATCTGCATATTCAACAGCAACACACCTGCATATTCAACAACAACACACCTGCATATTCAACAACAACAACAACACATCTGCATATTCCACAACAACACACCTGCATATTCAACAACAACACACCTGCATATTCAACAACAACACACCTGCATATTCAACAACAACACATCTGCATATTCAACAACTACACACCTGCATATTCAACAACAACACATCTGCATATTCAACAACAACACACCTGCATATTCAACAACAACAAACCTGCATATTCAACAACAACACACCTGCATATTCAACAACAACACACCTGCATATTCAACAACAACACATCTGCATATTCAACAACAACACACCTGCATATTCAACAACAACACACCTGCATATTCAACAACAACACATCTGCATATTCAACAACAACACATCTGCATATTCCACAACAACACACCTGCATATTCAACAACAACACACCTGCATATTCAACAACAACAACAACAACAACACATCTGCATATTAAACAACAACACACCTGCATATTCAACAACAACACATCTGCATATTCAACAACAACACACCTGCATATGTAACAACAACACACCTGCATATTCAACAACAACACATCTGCATATTCCACAACAACACACCTGCATATTCAACAACAACACACCTGCATATTCAACAACAACAACAACAGCAACACACCTGCATATTCAACAACAACAACAACAGCAACACACCTGCATATTCAACAACAACACATCTGCATATTACACAACAACACACCTGCATATTCAACAACAACACACACCTGCATATTCAACAACAACACACCTGCATATTCAACAACAACACACCTGCATATTCAACAACAACACACCTGCATATTCAACAACAACAACAACAACAACACATCTGCATATTAAACAACAACACACCTGCATATTCAACAACAACACATTTGCATATTCAACAACAACACACCTGCATATTCAACAACAACAACAACACATCTGCATATTCAACAACAACACACCTGCATATTCAAAAACAACAACACACCTGCATATTCAACAACTACACACCTGCATATTCAACAACAACACATCTGCATATTCAACAACAACACACCTGCATATTCAACAACAACAACAACAACACATCTGCATATTCAACAACAACACACCTGCATATTCAACAACAACAACAACAACACATCTGCATATTCAACAACAACACATCTGCATATTCAACAACAACACACCTGCATATTCAACAACAACAACAACAACACATCTGCATATTCAACAACAACACATCTGCATATTCAACAACAACACACCTGCATATTCAACAACAACACATCTGCATATTCAACAACAACACACCTGCATATTCAACAACAACAACAACAACACATCTGCATATTCAACAACAACACATCTGCATATTCAACAACAACAACAACAACAGATTGGCTCGCTCTCGCCACAAGAAAATAAATTCTCGTTATTAATACAATATATATTCACTTCCTTTCAAACATGGGGGATGGGGAGGGAGCTTAATCTTCCTTACTACTGAAGAATGTTGGCTTCAGTTTTAGCAGGCTGTTGAGGTTGGTAGATGCTCCCACCAGGACATCTTTGTGGTTCCTGCAGAGTTCCTCTCTTCAGTCAGACAGGACACACCCTCGCACCTGACCAATCACATTCCTCAAGATCTGCAACCCGTCCTCGACGCAAGTCCATTACATCCAACGGTCGACCCCACACACGCATTCATAAATTTTAACATGCTGTTCATTCAAAACTGGAAATTTCTCAAATATAAATTAATATTATAATATATTAGCATATTGTGCATATACATGCATGGGTCAGGTTAGGTTAGGTGTTTAGGTTCTGTTGGCGATTATTTGTATTTGTAGTACGTGGGTGAAGCATTTATAGCGTTGTGATTCGAACAAAATTCGCCAGTGAAGCACTTGTTCCGGAAGTGTTCGAACGTCATCAGTTGTGAGTCGTGTGTAAACTTCTCATGGTGTTGCCACGGCGAGATAATATGAAAGGCCAAGTTATCCAGTGTTTCTTCATCCTTTTGTTGATAAAGGGCATTAACCTAGAATGGAAAATATGCATAAGGAAATTATAATTGTAATAACAATTGTGAAATATATATATAATGGACAGATGCAACGACAATAGGAGATCAGACACACCAGAAGTACTTTACATGAAGCATTCACAGTCAGTCAAGAGCTTGGTTACACTAATGTGACCTACCATCCACAAGACCAAGAGCTTGGTTACACTAATGTGACCTACCATCCACAAGATCAAGAGCTTGGTTACACTAATGTGACCTACCATCCACAAGGTCAAGAGCTTGGTTACACTAATGTGACCTACCATCCACAAGACCAAGAGCTTGGTTACACTAATGTGACCTACCATCCACAAGACCAAGAGCTTGGTTACACTAATGTGACCTACCATCCACAAGACCAAGAGCTTGGTTACACTAATGTGACCTACCATCCACAGGACCAAGAGCTTGGTTACACTAATGTGACCTACCATCCACAAGACCAAGAGCTTGGTTACACTAATGTGACCTACCATCCACAAGACCAAGAGCTTGGTTACACTAATGTGACCTACCATCCACAAGACCAAGAGCTTGGTTACACTAATGTGACCTACCATCCACAAGACCAAGAGCTTGGTTACACTAATGTGACCTACCATCCACAAGACCAAGAGCTTGGTTAAACTAATGTGACCTACCATCCACAAGACCAAGAGCTTGGTTACACTAATGTGTCCTACCATCCACAAGACCAAGAGCTTGGTTACACTAATGTGACCTACCATCCACAAGACCAAGAGCTTGGTTACACTAATGTGTCCTACCATCCACAAGACCAAGAGCTTGGTTACACTAATGTGTCCTACCATCCCCAAGACGAAGAGCTTGGTTACACTAATGTGTCCTACCATCCACAAGACCAAGAGCTTGGTTACACTAATGTGTCCTACCATCCCCAAGACCAAGAGCTTGGTTACACTAATGTGTCCTACCATCCACAAGACCAAGAGCTTGGTTACACTAATGTGTCCTACCATCCCCAAGACCAAGAGCTTGGTTACACTAATGTGACCTACCATCCACAAGATCAAGAGCTTGGTTACACTAATGTGTCCTATTATCCACAAGACCAAGAGCTTGGTTACACTAATGTGTCCTACCATCCACAAGACCAAGAGCTTGGTTACACTAATGTGACCTACCATCCACAAGACCAAGAGCTTGGTTACACTAATGTGACCTACCATCCACAAGACCAAGAGCTTGGTTACACTAATGTGTCCTACCATCCACAAGACCAAGAGCTTGGTTACACTAATGTGTCCTACCATCCACAAGACCAAGAGCTTGGTTACATTAATGTGTCCTACCATCCACAAGACCAAGAGCTTGGTTACACTAATGTGACCTACCATCCACAAGACCAAGAGCTTGGTTACACTAATGTGACCTATCATCCACAAGACCAAGAGCTTGGTTACACTAATGTGACCTACCATCCACAAGGTCAAGAGCTTGGTTTCACTGATGTGACCTACCATCCACAAGGTCAAGAGCTTGGTTACACTGATGTGACCTACCATCCACAAGACCAAGAGCTTGGTTACACTAATGTGACCTACCATCCACAAGGTCAAGAGCTTGGTTACACTAATGTGACCTACCATCCACAAGGTCAAGAGCTTGGTTACACTGATGTGACCTACCATCCACAAGACCAAGAGCTTGGTTACACTGATGTGACCTACCATCCACAAGACCAAGACATAACTATTCCTTCTGACCACACTAACTATGGCAGTTAACTATGTAACCTTGTTGCCTTGGCAGGGTAGCCACCTCACCTCTCTTCACGCCTGAATGGAATGGCCTATTTGTATTCATTCTCTGTGCTTCCTAAACCCATTAGAAGTTATGTAGTTTAGCGAGACGCATCCTTAAAGAGTGCGTCAGGCTGTTACATAATAGTGCAAATTGTAAGTTGAAGAATTACTTTTATAACTCCAATCTAGATCCCAAGGGAGGAGTAAATGACACGCTGTGCATTAAATTATTGTATTCATTTTACTTCGAGATTAATCTTTAAAATAAATTTAGCTACAAACAAGGAATTTTTAGAATTAGGACACTAAATACTAGAGCACAAGGTGAAGCAGCGGCGTGAGAGATCCCACCAGTTGTCTTGTCAAACATAAACATTGTTTTGTTTCGCCTTCGTTATAAGCATAGGTTGATGCGGCTCGCGTGCCCAGGGTAATATTGCCTGACTCTTTGGTAATGTGTCACCCCACGACCAGGGCCTCGTTCCCTGTGTGTGTGTGTGTGTGTGTGTGTGTGTGTGTGTGTGTGTGTGTGTGTGTGTGTGTGTGTGTGTGTGTGTGTGTGTGTGTGTGTGTGTGTGTGTGTGTGTGTGTGTGTGTGTGTACTCACCTAGTACTCACCTAGTTGTGTTTGCGGGGGTTGAGCTCTGGCTCTTTGTGTGTGTGTGTGTGTGTGTGTGTACTCACCTAGTTGTACTCACCTAGTTGTGCTTGCGGGGGTTGAGCTCTGGCTCTTTGGTCCCGCCTCTCAACTGTCAATCAACAGGTGTACAGGTCCCTGAGCCTATTGGGCTCTATCATATCTACATTTGAAACTGTGTATGGAGTCAGCCTCCACCACATCACTGCCTAATGCATTCTATTTGTCAACCACTCTGACACTAAAAAAGTTCTTTCTAATATCTCTGTGGCTCATTTGGGCACTCAGTTTCCACCTGTGTCCCTTAGTGCGTGTGCCCTTTGCGTTAAACAGCCTGTCTTTATCAACCCTGTCGATTCCCTTGAGGATCTTGAATGTGGTGATCATGTCTCCCCTAACTCTTCTGTCTTCCAACGAAGTGAGGTTTAATTCCCGTAGTCTCTCCTCGTAGCTCATACCTCTCAGCTCGGGTACTAGTCTGGTGGCAAACCTTTGAACCTTTTCCATTTTAGTCTTATGCTTGACTAGATATGGACTCCATGCTGGTGCCGCATACTCCAGGATTGGTCTGACATATGTGGTGTATAATGTTCTGAAAGATTCCTTACACAAGTTTCTAAAGGCCGTTCGTATGTTAGCCAACCGGGCATATGCTGCTGCTGTTATCCTCTTGATATGAGCTTCAGGGGACAGGTCTGGCGTGATATCAACCCCCAGGTCTTTCTCTCTCTCGGACTCTTGAAGTATTTCATCTCCCAAGTGATACCTTGTATCTGGTCTCCTGCTTCCTACCCCTCTCTTCATTACATTACATTTGCTTGGATTAAACTCTAACAGCCATTTGTTCGACCATTCCTGCAGCTTGTCCTGGTCTTCTTGAAGCCTCAAGCTGTCCTCCTCTGTCTTAATCCTTCTCATAATTTTGGCGTCGTCAGCAAACATTGAGAGGAATGAGTCTATAACCTCTGGGAGATCATTTACGTATATCAGAAACAGGATAGGTCCAAGTACAGAGCCCTGTGGGACTCCACTGGTGACTTCACGCCAGTCTGAGGTCTCACCCCTCACTGTAACTCTCTGCTTCCTATTGTTTAGGTACTCCCTTATCCACTGGAGCGCCCTACCAGTTACTCCTGCCTGTTTCTCCAGCTTATGTATCAACCTTTTATGGGGTACTGTGTCAAAGGCTTTCTGACAGTCCAAAAAAATGCAGTCCGCCCACCCTTCTCTTTCTTGTTTAATCTTTGTCACCTGATCGTAGAATTCTATCAATCCTGTAAGGCAAGATTTACCCTCCCTGAACCCATGTTGATGGGTTGTCACGAAGTCTCTTCTCTCCAGATGTGTTACTAGGTTTTTTCTCACAATCTTCTCCATCACCTTGCATGGTAAACAAGTTAAGGACACTGGCCTGTAGTTCAGTGCCTCTTGTCTGTCACCCTTTTTGTATATTGGTACTACATTAGCAGTCTTCCATATTTCTGGTAGGTCCCCAGTTTCCAGTGACCTACTATACACTATGGAGAGTGGTAGGCAAAGTGCTCCTGCACACTCTTTCGATACCCATGGCGAGATTCCATCCGGCCCAACAGCTTTTCTCACATCCAGCTCCAATAGGTGCTTCTTGACCTCATCTCTTGTAATTTCGAACCTATCCAAGGTCACCTGGTTTGCTGCCACTTCTTCTAGCGTCGCGACATCTCCCTGTTCTATTGTAAAGACCTCCTGGAACCTTTTGTTGAGTTCTTCACACACCTCTTTGTCATTCTCTGTGTACCTGTCCTCGCCCACCCTAAGTTTCATCACCTGTTCCTTCACTGTTGTCTTCCTCCTGATGTGACTGTGTAGTAGCTTTGGTTCGGTCTTGGCTATTTATTAGCTATGTGTGTGTGTGTGTGTGTATGTATGTATGTATGTATGTATGTATGTATGTATGTATGTATGTATGTATGTATGTATGTATGTGTGTATGTATGTGAGTGCGTGTGTGTTCCTAGTTACTCTCTCTTACCTGTGACCTTACATGTAACAACTGCTTTATGAGGCCTCTTGACCCATGTTATCCTGTGTCCTCAACAATGGAAATAATATTACTTGAATCTTTTAAAAAATGTTACAAAACAAGATTAGTCTCTGGCCTCTGGAAAGTGTAAGTGAATTGATGAGTCTGTTAACCTTTGTTCTACTTACCTAGATGACCTTTTGACCTCCACTATCTTGTCTCATGTCTATATTTATGATATTCATCACTATAAACAAATGGTATTTATAATATAATATTAACACTTCATGACTTTGCTTTAAATTTTTCTTAAACCGTAAGGAACACTGATGAACTCTAATCTGTAAGCACTGTCGATAAGTTAATATTTGTAGAAAGCAGCTTCTTACACTTTGATACAGCACTGCTCGCTGTAATCAGAGAGAGTCCTGTATCAGAGTGATCTGGTAATTGTTATTCAATCAGCAATAAATCTCGGACATTAATATTTCCTGTAACACTGTCGTAATTGAGAAAATCCATAGGAGCCGTGATGAAGATTCGAACCTATGCCCTGGGTATTCCCAGGCACACGCGCCAGACAACTACGCCACGATATGGTCACGCCCATGCAACCTGGGCTTCTACTGAACCCACAAGGGTTTCTGAGGCTTCCACTAAAGCAGAACCTGAGTTTCACACAACCCCCCCCCCATGCACTCTGGCTCTGTCGTCCAGGAATGTTCTACCTCTGATGCTCTTCTTTCACTACACAGAGAGAAATCACACTAACGTGAACTATCAATGACAACATCATTGATATTTTTCTGCTCAACTGTACACTGTATAATACACAGTTGGCCTTTTGTTTTCATTTATAGTTCATGAAGACTTCATTATTTGCTTTAGTCCGCCCCCCCCTCAACACCCACTTAGGTATGTCTTTGATACTCATTTCGGGTATTGACATTTATATCAATAAAAATGGAAATGTTCCTTTGTGTATAACCGCTAATCTCCGAAAGTTCTTCGCCGATTGCTTTGAAATTTTCACACAACGTTGCATTCGAATAGGCGCATCTTTTTAAATACCTACTCTATAGATGCCACCAAGGTGACAGATAAAAACATGCTTTTTGAAAAAAGCGCCATCTGTTGCACATAATAGCAACATGTACGCTATACTAAGTATGCCACGAATTCCATTTCAGTGCTTCCGATTGCATTGATAAATTTTATTTTCATAGATTTCGATTTATTTTATTTTTTATTAAATTATTTTGTGTGACATTGTGTTGGAATTGAGCTGTGTTGTTTACCATTCCATTCATTTCCTAAGTATAAGTATATATGCCACACCTGTGA
Source organism: Procambarus clarkii (assembly GCF_040958095.1). Classification (NCBI taxonomy): domain Eukaryota; kingdom Metazoa; phylum Arthropoda; class Malacostraca; order Decapoda; family Cambaridae; genus Procambarus; species Procambarus clarkii. The sequence goes on from NC_091196.1 coordinate 4,432,232, forward strand.
CAGGTAAAACTATGCTTCTCTATAAAAACAACGCAATCAGTTGCCTGTAAGAGGAACACACATGCTATACTAAATATGTTACAATTCCATTTCAATGTTACTGATTGCATTGATAAATTGAATTTTCATAGATTATGATTTATTTTCAATTTGATTTAATTATTATGTGTGAATTGCATTGGAATTGAGCTGTGTTGTTTACCATACCGTTCATTTCGTGAGTATAGTTTATTTTTTTTTATTTTTTCATATTTTCATATTACCTTTTAACTGTTTTTCTTATATTTCAGTGATGGGAACATCAGATCACTTGATGTTCCCAATTTTCTGATGGGAACATCAGACCATTTGGGAAGGCATTGGATGAGGGAGTGGGGAATGGTGGGGATGACGAAGGGACGGAAGTGAGAGATGGTGGGGAGGACGAGGGGGACCAGGGGGGGGGGGGGTAATGGACGGGAAGGACGAGGGGACGGGGGAGTTTGGGATGCTGGGGACGAGGGGATGGGGGAATGGAGAATGGTGGGGAGGACAAAGGAACAGGGGAGTGGGGCATGATGGGAAGGAAGAGGGATGGTGGAGTGGGGAATGTTGGGGGAGGACAAGGGGACGGTGGAGTGGGGAATGGATGGGAGGCCGAGGAGACGGGTGAGGGGAGAATGGTGGGGAGGACTGGGGGACAGGGAACGTTGCTGAGCCACAGTAACGCATGGCCGGGTACTGCTAGTATATAAATAAAAATTGAAATGTTCGTTTGTGCATGACCGCTAATCTCCGAAAGTTCTTCACAGATTGCTTGAAATTTTCACACAATGTTGCATTCAAATAGGTGCGTGTTTTTATACACTTACTATTTACATGCCTCACCTGTGACAGGTAAAAACATGCTTTTAAAAAAAAAACAGGGCCATCTCTTGGTGTAAGAGTAATACATGCTGTAATCTCCAAAAGTTCTTCATTGATTGCTTTGAAATTTTGACACAATGTTCCATTCGAAAACGAGCATGTTTCTATATACCTACTATATAAATGTCACACATGTGGCAGGTAAACACATGCTTTTGAAAAACAGTGCTACCTGTTGCATGTAATTGCAACACACGCTATACTAAATATGTTATGATTCCATTTCTAACAATACGAAATGTATTTATATAAAATGTAAATATATAAATAAACAAATGCTGTTATTTAAATAAAAATAGCTATATAAATATTGAGCAGCTTATTAAAAAATTAATCTGCTATTTAAATCTTGTTAGCATCTAGATGTTAAATCTATTAGCATCTAGAGGTAGTCATCATACTGACCAAGATGGCGTAGTTGTAGACTGTTGTAGAGCAAGTATACAGAATACACACACTAGAAGCGAAGCAGCTGGCAAAGGAAGAAAATAATCAAGTTATTGTATCATCGTGCAAGAGCGCCCTCACCACTCACAACACAGGCTATATACAGAAATAATTGCAGGAAGTGAGGCGGATTGTGTTTCCACGTAGCCTCGGCCACACTCCGCTGCCATCCTCCGCTCATACCAGTTGTTTGTTGTTTATGAAGGCTTTTTAGTTTAGTTAATTTATTATGCACCCCATACCCATCGTGCGGGCGGTAGTGGAAAGGATTACAGAGGCACATATTGGGGTTATCTTGAGGTTATCTTGAGATGTTTTCGGGGCTTTTTTAGTGTCCCCGCGGCCCGGTCCTCGACCAGGCCTCCACCCCCAGGAAGCAGCCCGTGACAGCTGACTAACACCCAGGTACCTATTTTACTGCTGGGTAACAGGGGCATAAGGTGAAAGAAACTCTGCCCATTGTTTCTCGCCGGCGCCTGGGATCGAACCCAGGACCACAGGATCACAAGTCCAGCGTGCTGTCCGCTCGGCCGACCGGCTCCTTAAGGGACCGGGGTCAGGGACTTTTTATTATTATTATTATTATTATTATTATTATTTTCTACCACAGACGTGGCCAGACATTTACAATGCTAACCAGCATATATACATTTTTCTTCTGTCCTCCATGGACAGGGTTAGAGAAGTGTTAAATATATAGTTCAAGGGTTTATTGAACACTCAATCACAGAAGGTGATTCGGTGCTTTTAAAATGCTAAGCTAACCTACATACGTAAATACATAGATACACAGATTTACGTATGCCCTACTTAAAGTGTTAGATGTGTCTTTTACATAGTGTCATTAATGTACATTCACAAAGGTGAAATGTAATTCTGATCAGCTTCCATATATACTTTATACCCATACATATACATACACACACACATATACATACATATATATACACACACATGCATTCACATACATTTGTCTCATTTACTCTGACAGGGTGAGATAGCTGATAAAGAAACTAGTGTGCAATTAAGCACTTAATCACTGAAGGTGATGAAGGTGCTTTTACAAGCTCAGATTATATAGTTACATCATATATATATATTGTATAATTGATATATTACATGGTCAATCTTGGATACAAGTCCAATATATCATCAAGTGTTCCAGTACTCATATAGTAATTACAGAGTGAAAGAGAAGACATGTAAAAGAGGACATTGTGAAAGAGAAAACATGCACTCTCTTGAACATTATATTGTAGAATGTCCCATACTGACTGACTTTCGCCCTCCTGGACTAAGGTATGCTGAACTTTGTAATTACTATATGAGTACTGGGTCAGGGACTGAACCCCACAATTCATTTTCCTAAGCAAGTTAGTCTTGATGAGCTAGTTACAAAATTCAATGCACATAGTCTCATCACCAATGGACTCGAGATCGACCACAAGTATAGTCTATAATTTAAGCAACTGACATATGTTGAAAGTTAGCGTCATAATTGATATGTTTATCCAGCACACCGCCCCCATCCAGTGGAAAGCGGCGGGTAGGTTACAATCAGTTACTACCTACAGTTAACAAATTGGAATTTTCATTACCTGCTGACGTAGACCTGACCTAACTGTGTCAACAAAATTATGCGCACACCCTCCGTCACTATGTGATAGAGTGCGAAAAAGATACGTGAATTCAGAGACAACTTGTAACAATTGTTTAAGAGATGTGTAAATATATAATTCAAAGTGATCCGCTACCAGAAATTTTAGCCTCTTATACAAAGTGATTTTTCGAATAAAACACTTCCCCCCCCCCCTCCCCCACCTTCGCTTCCTGTATCTCGCCCCGTAATACACATGTTAACAACATTATTGTTTATATACAAATATAAAGCTAATAACAGCTCATTTTTCCATATAAAGATAATGACAGTATTATGTATTTACCTCTATATCTATTAGCAGAGTATATGTCTGAATTGTCTCTCTCTCACTCTCTTATTTTCTCTCACTCTGTGAATGTATTCACCTAGTTGTATTCACCTAGTTGTGCTTGTGGGGGGTTGAGCTATGCTCTTTCGGCCCGCCTCTCAACTGGCAATCTAACTGTTACTAACTACAATTTTTTTGTTTTGTTTTTCCACACACACACACAACAGGAAGCAGCCTGTGATAGTTGACTAGCTCCCAGGTATCTATTTACTGCTAGGTAACAGAGCATTAGGGCGAAAAAAACTGCCCATTATTTCTCGCCGGCGCCCGGAATCGAACCCTAGACCACAGGATCACACGTCCAGCATGCTATCCACTCAGCCACCGGCCCCTCAATGTATGTATGCATGTATGTATGTATGTATTGTCACAAGAATCTCCTTTGGAAAGAAGATTGGGCCTATCCCTACAGTGCATATTCCACAACTACACATCTGCATATTCCACAACAACACACCTGCATATTCAACAACTACACATCTGCATATTCAACAACAACAACAACAACACATCTGCATATTCCACAACAACACACCTGCATATTCCACAACAACACATCTGCATATTCAACAACAACACACCTGCATATTCAACAACTACACATCTGCATATTCCACAACAACACACCTGCATATTCCACAACAACACACCTGCATATTCCACAACAACACACCTGCATATTCAACAACAACACATCTGCATATTCAACAACAACACACCTGCATATTCCACAACAACACACCTGCATATTCCACAACAACACATCTGCATATTCCACAACAACACACCTGCATATTCCACAACAACACATCTGCATATTCCACAACAACACACCTGCATATTCCAGTCCAACACATCTGCATATTCCACAACAACACACCTGCATATTCCACAACAACACATCTGCATATTCAACAACAACACATCTGCATATTCAACAACAACACACCTGCATATTCCACAACAACACACCTGCATATTCAACAACAACACATCTGCATATTCCACAACAACACACCTGCATATTCCACAACAACACATCTGCATATTCCACAACAACACACCTGCATATTCCACAACAACACATCTGCATATTCAACAACAACACATCTGCATATTCAACAACAACACACCTGCATATTCAACAACAACAACAACAACACACGTGCATATTCAACAACAACACACCTGCATATTCAACAACAACACATCTGCATATTCAACAACAATACATCTGCATATTCAACAACAACACATCTGCATATTCAACAACAACACACCTGCATATTCAACAACAACAACAACAACACACCTGCATATTCAACAACAACACACCTGCATATTCAACAACAACACATCTGCATATTCCACAACAACACATCTGCATATTCAACAACAACACACCTGCATATTCAACAACAACAACAACAACACACCTGCATATTCAACAACAACACACCTGCATATTCAACAACAACACACCTGCATATTCAACAACAACACATCTGCATATTCAACAACAACACATCTGCATATTCAACAACAACAACAACTACACATCTGCATATTCAACAACAACACACCTGCATATTCAACAACAACACACCTGCATATTCAACAACAACACACCTGCATATTCAACAACAACAACAACACACCTGCATATTCAACAACAACACACCTGCATATTCAACAACAACACATCTGCATATTCCAAAACAACACATCTGCATATTCAACAACAACACATCTGCATATTCAACAACAACACACCTGCATATTCCACAACAACACATCTGCATATTCAACAACAACACACCTGCATATTCAACAACAACAACAACAACACACCTGCATATTCAACAACAACACACCTGCATATTCAACAACAACACATCTGCATATTCAACAACAACACACCTGCATATTCAACAACAACACATTTGCATATTCAACAACAACACACCTGCATATTCAACAACTACACACCTGCATATTCAACAACAACACACCTGCATATTCAACAACTACACACCTGCATATTAAACAACAACACACCTGCATATTCAACAACAACACACCTGCATATTCAACAACTACACATCTGCATATTCAACAACAACACATCTACATATTCAACAACAACACACCTGCATATTCAACAACAACAACAACAACACATCTGCATAATCAACAACAACACATCTGCATATTCCACAACAACACACCTGCATATTCAACAACAACACACCTGCATATTCCACAACAACAACAACACATCTGCATATTCAACAACAACACATCTGCATATTCAACAGCAACACACCTGCATATTCAACAACAACACACCTGCATATTCAACAACAACAACAACACATCTGCATATTCCACAACAACACACCTGCATATTCAACAACAACACACCTGCATATTCAACAACAACACACCTGCATATTCAACAACAACACATCTGCATATTCAACAACTACACACCTGCATATTCAACAACAACACATCTGCATATTCAACAACAACACACCTGCATATTCAACAACAACAAACCTGCATATTCAACAACAACACACCTGCATATTCAACAACAACACACCTGCATATTCAACAACAACACATCTGCATATTCAACAACAACACACCTGCATATTCAACAACAACACACCTGCATATTCAACAACAACACATCTGCATATTCAACAACAACACATCTGCATATTCCACAACAACACACCTGCATATTCAACAACAACACACCTGCATATTCAACAACAACAACAACAACAACACATCTGCATATTAAACAACAACACACCTGCATATTCAACAACAACACATCTGCATATTCAACAACAACACACCTGCATATGTAACAACAACACACCTGCATATTCAACAACAACACATCTGCATATTCCACAACAACACACCTGCATATTCAACAACAACACACCTGCATATTCAACAACAACAACAACAGCAACACACCTGCATATTCAACAACAACAACAACAGCAACACACCTGCATATTCAACAACAACACATCTGCATATTACACAACAACACACCTGCATATTCAACAACAACACACACCTGCATATTCAACAACAACACACCTGCATATTCAACAACAACACACCTGCATATTCAACAACAACACACCTGCATATTCAACAACAACAACAACAACAACACATCTGCATATTAAACAACAACACACCTGCATATTCAACAACAACACATTTGCATATTCAACAACAACACACCTGCATATTCAACAACAACAACAACACATCTGCATATTCAACAACAACACACCTGCATATTCAAAAACAACAACACACCTGCATATTCAACAACTACACACCTGCATATTCAACAACAACACATCTGCATATTCAACAACAACACACCTGCATATTCAACAACAACAACAACAACACATCTGCATATTCAACAACAACACACCTGCATATTCAACAACAACAACAACAACACATCTGCATATTCAACAACAACACATCTGCATATTCAACAACAACACACCTGCATATTCAACAACAACAACAACAACACATCTGCATATTCAACAACAACACATCTGCATATTCAACAACAACACACCTGCATATTCAACAACAACACATCTGCATATTCAACAACAACACACCTGCATATTCAACAACAACAACAACAACACATCTGCATATTCAACAACAACACATCTGCATATTCAACAACAACAACAACAACAGATTGGCTCGCTCTCGCCACAAGAAAATAAATTCTCGTTATTAATACAATATATATTCACTTCCTTTCAAACATGGGGGATGGGGAGGGAGCTTAATCTTCCTTACTACTGAAGAATGTTGGCTTCAGTTTTAGCAGGCTGTTGAGGTTGGTAGATGCTCCCACCAGGACATCTTTGTGGTTCCTGCAGAGTTCCTCTCTTCAGTCAGACAGGACACACCCTCGCACCTGACCAATCACATTCCTCAAGATCTGCAACCCGTCCTCGACGCAAGTCCATTACATCCAACGGTCGACCCCACACACGCATTCATAAATTTTAACATGCTGTTCATTCAAAACTGGAAATTTCTCAAATATAAATTAATATTATAATATATTAGCATATTGTGCATATACATGCATGGGTCAGGTTAGGTTAGGTGTTTAGGTTCTGTTGGCGATTATTTGTATTTGTAGTACGTGGGTGAAGCATTTATAGCGTTGTGATTCGAACAAAATTCGCCAGTGAAGCACTTGTTCCGGAAGTGTTCGAACGTCATCAGTTGTGAGTCGTGTGTAAACTTCTCATGGTGTTGCCACGGCGAGATAATATGAAAGGCCAAGTTATCCAGTGTTTCTTCATCCTTTTGTTGATAAAGGGCATTAACCTAGAATGGAAAATATGCATAAGGAAATTATAATTGTAATAACAATTGTGAAATATATATATAATGGACAGATGCAACGACAATAGGAGATCAGACACACCAGAAGTACTTTACATGAAGCATTCACAGTCAGTCAAGAGCTTGGTTACACTAATGTGACCTACCATCCACAAGACCAAGAGCTTGGTTACACTAATGTGACCTACCATCCACAAGATCAAGAGCTTGGTTACACTAATGTGACCTACCATCCACAAGGTCAAGAGCTTGGTTACACTAATGTGACCTACCATCCACAAGACCAAGAGCTTGGTTACACTAATGTGACCTACCATCCACAAGACCAAGAGCTTGGTTACACTAATGTGACCTACCATCCACAAGACCAAGAGCTTGGTTACACTAATGTGACCTACCATCCACAGGACCAAGAGCTTGGTTACACTAATGTGACCTACCATCCACAAGACCAAGAGCTTGGTTACACTAATGTGACCTACCATCCACAAGACCAAGAGCTTGGTTACACTAATGTGACCTACCATCCACAAGACCAAGAGCTTGGTTACACTAATGTGACCTACCATCCACAAGACCAAGAGCTTGGTTACACTAATGTGACCTACCATCCACAAGACCAAGAGCTTGGTTAAACTAATGTGACCTACCATCCACAAGACCAAGAGCTTGGTTACACTAATGTGTCCTACCATCCACAAGACCAAGAGCTTGGTTACACTAATGTGACCTACCATCCACAAGACCAAGAGCTTGGTTACACTAATGTGTCCTACCATCCACAAGACCAAGAGCTTGGTTACACTAATGTGTCCTACCATCCCCAAGACGAAGAGCTTGGTTACACTAATGTGTCCTACCATCCACAAGACCAAGAGCTTGGTTACACTAATGTGTCCTACCATCCCCAAGACCAAGAGCTTGGTTACACTAATGTGTCCTACCATCCACAAGACCAAGAGCTTGGTTACACTAATGTGTCCTACCATCCCCAAGACCAAGAGCTTGGTTACACTAATGTGACCTACCATCCACAAGATCAAGAGCTTGGTTACACTAATGTGTCCTATTATCCACAAGACCAAGAGCTTGGTTACACTAATGTGTCCTACCATCCACAAGACCAAGAGCTTGGTTACACTAATGTGACCTACCATCCACAAGACCAAGAGCTTGGTTACACTAATGTGACCTACCATCCACAAGACCAAGAGCTTGGTTACACTAATGTGTCCTACCATCCACAAGACCAAGAGCTTGGTTACACTAATGTGTCCTACCATCCACAAGACCAAGAGCTTGGTTACATTAATGTGTCCTACCATCCACAAGACCAAGAGCTTGGTTACACTAATGTGACCTACCATCCACAAGACCAAGAGCTTGGTTACACTAATGTGACCTATCATCCACAAGACCAAGAGCTTGGTTACACTAATGTGACCTACCATCCACAAGGTCAAGAGCTTGGTTTCACTGATGTGACCTACCATCCACAAGGTCAAGAGCTTGGTTACACTGATGTGACCTACCATCCACAAGACCAAGAGCTTGGTTACACTAATGTGACCTACCATCCACAAGGTCAAGAGCTTGGTTACACTAATGTGACCTACCATCCACAAGGTCAAGAGCTTGGTTACACTGATGTGACCTACCATCCACAAGACCAAGAGCTTGGTTACACTGATGTGACCTACCATCCACAAGACCAAGACATAACTATTCCTTCTGACCACACTAACTATGGCAGTTAACTATGTAACCTTGTTGCCTTGGCAGGGTAGCCACCTCACCTCTCTTCACGCCTGAATGGAATGGCCTATTTGTATTCATTCTCTGTGCTTCCTAAACCCATTAGAAGTTATGTAGTTTAGCGAGACGCATCCTTAAAGAGTGCGTCAGGCTGTTACATAATAGTGCAAATTGTAAGTTGAAGAATTACTTTTATAACTCCAATCTAGATCCCAAGGGAGGAGTAAATGACACGCTGTGCATTAAATTATTGTATTCATTTTACTTCGAGATTAATCTTTAAAATAAATTTAGCTACAAACAAGGAATTTTTAGAATTAGGACACTAAATACTAGAGCACAAGGTGAAGCAGCGGCGTGAGAGATCCCACCAGTTGTCTTGTCAAACATAAACATTGTTTTGTTTCGCCTTCGTTATAAGCATAGGTTGATGCGGCTCGCGTGCCCAGGGTAATATTGCCTGACTCTTTGGTAATGTGTCACCCCACGACCAGGGCCTCGTTCCCTGTGTGTGTGTGTGTGTGTGTGTGTGTGTGTGTGTGTGTGTGTGTGTGTGTGTGTGTGTGTGTGTGTGTGTGTGTGTGTGTGTGTGTGTGTGTGTGTGTGTGTGTGTGTGTGTGTGTGTGTGTGTGTGTGTGTGTGTGTGTGTACTCACCTAGTACTCACCTAGTTGTGTTTGCGGGGGTTGAGCTCTGGCTCTTTGTGTGTGTGTGTGTGTGTGTGTGTACTCACCTAGTTGTACTCACCTAGTTGTGCTTGCGGGGGTTGAGCTCTGGCTCTTTGGTCCCGCCTCTCAACTGTCAATCAACAGGTGTACAGGTCCCTGAGCCTATTGGGCTCTATCATATCTACATTTGAAACTGTGTATGGAGTCAGCCTCCACCACATCACTGCCTAATGCATTCTATTTGTCAACCACTCTGACACTAAAAAAGTTCTTTCTAATATCTCTGTGGCTCATTTGGGCACTCAGTTTCCACCTGTGTCCCTTAGTGCGTGTGCCCTTTGCGTTAAACAGCCTGTCTTTATCAACCCTGTCGATTCCCTTGAGGATCTTGAATGTGGTGATCATGTCTCCCCTAACTCTTCTGTCTTCCAACGAAGTGAGGTTTAATTCCCGTAGTCTCTCCTCGTAGCTCATACCTCTCAGCTCGGGTACTAGTCTGGTGGCAAACCTTTGAACCTTTTCCATTTTAGTCTTATGCTTGACTAGATATGGACTCCATGCTGGTGCCGCATACTCCAGGATTGGTCTGACATATGTGGTGTATAATGTTCTGAAAGATTCCTTACACAAGTTTCTAAAGGCCGTTCGTATGTTAGCCAACCGGGCATATGCTGCTGCTGTTATCCTCTTGATATGAGCTTCAGGGGACAGGTCTGGCGTGATATCAACCCCCAGGTCTTTCTCTCTCTCGGACTCTTGAAGTATTTCATCTCCCAAGTGATACCTTGTATCTGGTCTCCTGCTTCCTACCCCTCTCTTCATTACATTACATTTGCTTGGATTAAACTCTAACAGCCATTTGTTCGACCATTCCTGCAGCTTGTCCTGGTCTTCTTGAAGCCTCAAGCTGTCCTCCTCTGTCTTAATCCTTCTCATAATTTTGGCGTCGTCAGCAAACATTGAGAGGAATGAGTCTATAACCTCTGGGAGATCATTTACGTATATCAGAAACAGGATAGGTCCAAGTACAGAGCCCTGTGGGACTCCACTGGTGACTTCACGCCAGTCTGAGGTCTCACCCCTCACTGTAACTCTCTGCTTCCTATTGTTTAGGTACTCCCTTATCCACTGGAGCGCCCTACCAGTTACTCCTGCCTGTTTCTCCAGCTTATGTATCAACCTTTTATGGGGTACTGTGTCAAAGGCTTTCTGACAGTCCAAAAAAATGCAGTCCGCCCACCCTTCTCTTTCTTGTTTAATCTTTGTCACCTGATCGTAGAATTCTATCAATCCTGTAAGGCAAGATTTACCCTCCCTGAACCCATGTTGATGGGTTGTCACGAAGTCTCTTCTCTCCAGATGTGTTACTAGGTTTTTTCTCACAATCTTCTCCATCACCTTGCATGGTAAACAAGTTAAGGACACTGGCCTGTAGTTCAGTGCCTCTTGTCTGTCACCCTTTTTGTATATTGGTACTACATTAGCAGTCTTCCATATTTCTGGTAGGTCCCCAGTTTCCAGTGACCTACTATACACTATGGAGAGTGGTAGGCAAAGTGCTCCTGCACACTCTTTCGATACCCATGGCGAGATTCCATCCGGCCCAACAGCTTTTCTCACATCCAGCTCCAATAGGTGCTTCTTGACCTCATCTCTTGTAATTTCGAACCTATCCAAGGTCACCTGGTTTGCTGCCACTTCTTCTAGCGTCGCGACATCTCCCTGTTCTATTGTAAAGACCTCCTGGAACCTTTTGTTGAGTTCTTCACACACCTCTTTGTCATTCTCTGTGTACCTGTCCTCGCCCACCCTAAGTTTCATCACCTGTTCCTTCACTGTTGTCTTCCTCCTGATGTGACTGTGTAGTAGCTTTGGTTCGGTCTTGGCTATTTATTAGCTATGTGTGTGTGTGTGTGTGTATGTATGTATGTATGTATGTATGTATGTATGTATGTATGTATGTATGTATGTATGTATGTATGTATGTATGTATGTATGTGTGTATGTATGTGAGTGCGTGTGTGTTCCTAGTTACTCTCTCTTACCTGTGACCTTACATGTAACAACTGCTTTATGAGGCCTCTTGACCCATGTTATCCTGTGTCCTCAACAATGGAAATAATATTACTTGAATCTTTTAAAAAATGTTACAAAACAAGATTAGTCTCTGGCCTCTGGAAAGTGTAAGTGAATTGATGAGTCTGTTAACCTTTGTTCTACTTACCTAGATGACCTTTTGACCTCCACTATCTTGTCTCATGTCTATATTTATGATATTCATCACTATAAACAAATGGTATTTATAATATAATATTAACACTTCATGACTTTGCTTTAAATTTTTCTTAAACCGTAAGGAACACTGATGAACTCTAATCTATAAGCACTGTCGATAAGTTAATATTTGTAGAAAGCAGCTTCTTACACTTTGATACAGCACTGCTCGCTGTAATCAGAGAGAGTCCTGTATCAGAGTGATCTGGTAATTGTTATTCAATCAGCAATAAATCTCGGACATTAATATTTCCTGTAACACTGTCGTAATTGAGAAAATCCATAGGAGCCGTGATGAAGATTCGAACCTATGCCCTGGGTATTCCCAGGCACACGCGCCAGACAACTACGCCACGATATGGTCACGCCCATGCAACCTGGGCTTCTACTGAACCCACAAGGGTTTCTGAGGCTTCCACTAAAGCAGAACCTGAGTTTCACACAACCCCCCCCCCATGCACTCTGGCTCTGTCGTCCAGGAATGTTCTACCTCTGATGCTCTTCTTTCACTACACAGAGAGAAATCACACTAACGTGAACTATCAATGACAACATCATTGATATTCTTCTGCTCAACTGTACACTGTATAATACACAGTTGGCCTTTTGTTTTCATTAATAGTTCATGAAGACTTCATTATTTGCTTTAGTCCGCCCCCCCTCAACACCCACTTAGGTATGTCTTTGATACTCATTTCGGGTATTGACATTTATATCAATAAAAATGGAAATGTTCCGTTGTGTATAACCGCTAATCTCCGAAAGTTCTTCGCCGATTGCTTTGAAATTTTTACACAACGTTGCATTCGAATAGGCGCATCTTTTTAAATACCTACTCTATAGATGCCACCAAGGTGACAGATAAAAACATGCTTTTTGAAAAAAGCGCCATCTGTTGCACATAATAGCAACATGCACGCTATACTAAGTATGCCACGAATTCTATTTCAGTGCTTCCGATTGCATTGATAAATTTTATTTTCATAGATTTCGATTTATTTTATTTTTTATTAAATTATTTTGTGTGACATTGTGTTGGAATTGAGCTATGTTGTTTACCATTCCATTCATTTCCTAAGTATAAGTATATATGCCACACCTGTGACAGGTAAAACTATGCTTCTCTATAAAAACAACGCAATCAGTTGCCTGTAAGAGGAACACACATGCTATACAAAATATGTTACAATTCCATTTCAATGTTACTGATTGCATTGATAAATTGAATTTTCATAGATTATGATTTATTTTCAATTTGATTTAATTATTATGTGTGAATTGCATTGGAATTGAGCTGTGTTGTTTACCATACCGTTCATTTCGTGAGTATAGTTTATTTTTTTTAATTTTTTCATATTTTCATATTACCTTTTAACTGTTTTTCTTATATTTCAGTGATGGGAACATCAGATCACTTGATGTTCCCAATTTTCTGATGGGAACATCAGACCATTTGGGAAGGCATCGGATGAGGGAGTGGGGAATGGTGGGGATGACGAAGGGACGGAAGTGAGAGATGGTGGGGAGGACGAGGGGGACCAGGGGGGGGGGGGGTAATGGACGGGAAGGACGAGGGGACGGGGGAGTTTGGGATGCTGGGGACGAGGGGATGGGGGAATGGAGAATGGTGGGGAGGACAAAGGAACAGGGGAGTGGGGCATGATGGGAAGGAAGAGGGATGGTGGAGTGGGGAATGTTGGGGGAGGACAAGGGGACGGTGGAGTGGGGAATGGATGGGAGGCCGAGGAGACGGGTGAGGGGAGAATGGTGGGGAGGACTGGGGGACAGGGAACGTTGCTGAGCCACAGTAACGCATGGCCGAGTACTGCTAGTATATAAACAAAAATTGAAATGTTCGTTTGTGCATGACCGCTAATCTCCGAAAGTTCTTCACCGATTGCTTGAAATTTTCACACAATGTTGCATTCAAATAGGTGCGTGTTTTTATATACTTACTATTTACATGCCTCACCTGTGACAGGTAAAAACATGCTTTTAAAAAAAAAACAGGGCCATCTCTTGGTGTAAGAGTAATACATGCTGTAATCTCCAAAAGTTCTTCACTGATTGCTTTGAAATTTTGACACAACGTTCCATTCGAAAACGAGCATGTTTCTATATACCTACTATATAAATGTCACACATGTGGCAGGTAAACACATGCATTTGAAAAACAGTGCTACCTGTTGCATGTAATAGCAACATACGCTATACTAAATATGTTATGATTCCATTTCAATGTTTCCGATTGCATTAATAAATAGAGTTTTCATAGATTTCGATTTATTTTCATTTTGATTCAATTATTTTGTGTGACATTGTGTTGGAATTGAGCTGTGTTGTTTACCATACCATTCATTTCATAAGTATAAGTATAGATACCACTCATGTGACAGGTAAAACCTTTTTTTTTTTTTTAAGAAGCAGCATCATCTGTTGCACGTAAGAGCAACACACGCTGCACTAAATATGTTATTATTCCATTTTAATGTTTGCGATATCACTGACAAATTGAATTGTCATAGACTGATTGATTTTCATTTTGATTTAATTATTTTCTGTGCCATATTGTTGGAATTGAACTGTGTTGTTAACCATACCGTTCATTTTGAGAGAATAATTTATTTTTTTATTTTTTCATTTAATTTTTTTTACTGTTTTTCTGTTTCAGTGATGGGGTCATCAGATCATTTGATGGTCCCAATTTTTTTATGGGAACATTAGATCATTTGGGAATGCATCGGATAAGGGAGTGGGGAATGGTGGGGAGGATGAGGGGCAGGGGAGGGGGTGATGGTGGGGAATACGAGGGGACGGGGGAGTTGGGAGATAGAGAGGAAGAGGGGACAGAGGAATGGAGAATGATAATATTGATAACAACATTTTCTTTCTTCCAGGGTAGTGTTATTTCTGATTTAGTTATGCCTCCAAAGTATAGAAAATGGATATTATTCCCCAACCACTTGGGCTGGACGGTAGAGCGACGGTCTCGCTTCATTCAGGTTGGCGTTCAACCCCCGACCGTCGAAGTGGTTGGGCACCATTCCTTCCTCCCCCCCCCCCCCGTCCTATCCCAAATCCTTATCCTGACCCCTTCCCAGTGCTATATCGTTGGAGTGGCTTGGTGCTTTCCCCTAATAATTCCCTCCCTCCGTTCAAAGTTTCCTTTAGAGACCAGAATACTGATAGTTTAACATTTATCGATTTCCAATGTGTAAATGGGGAGATTTTTCGTCTTTGCGTTCACATAAACTATAAATATAACATGAATCAAGATCAACATGTATTTATATTAAAAGTTACATAAAATGGTCACAAAAAAGATTTAGAAGTGAGCATTATTTTCGCGAGTTATATTCATATTATAATTATTTTACATATCAGCCCCCAAATGGTGTCTCCCATCATATCGTTGTTATACTTTCCTTTGTAGCCACATTCAGTGTTCAGTATACTGGTGGAAGCTCTGGTCTTGCACCTCTGAGTACCCTCCCATGTTCACCTTCAGTTTATGAAAGTGAGCGTCAAAGATATGGACCCTAAGGGACGTCCTGCAGCCCAAATGTGCCGTACATCTTCCCCAGTGTCCACCAGCTCCCTATAGTTTGGTGAGTTTCTAGGAAGTGCCAAGCCACTGAGACACAGCTGTTCCAAAACGCTCTTTTCTCCCAAACACTTGCATTGTCGGGGATTGAACGTCGACTCATTAAGAAGCCAGGGTGTCGCTCTACCAACAGATCTAACTGGATATTCTGCCTTGATCCTGAGAATTCATATTGTGCCTTCATATTGTGCTGCTTGGGGGAACACCTTGCACTACAGGATCTTCTTTATCATTGGTGTAATGAAGACACTTGGTTTGACCTGTAGCTGAGACAGCTAACACCAGGGATCTTGAAGGTACTTCAAGGTACCTCAACTTCCTATCTAGAACTGAGACAAATGGTTTCCAAAGACAATGTTTCATATTATTATGTATTATGAACAAATACTATGAACTTTTGGTAACAAATTTAAAACACCAAACAATGTACACAAGAAATAAATTAAGACAATGATTTTAGTCAGTTTTAGCCTCTGGGGACGTGAACATTGTATGAAAATGTTATTGCAATCAAAAGGAATCTATAAAAAAATGTGGAGTTTACAAAACGATATTTTGAGGCGTTAATTTTCTTACCTAAAATGCGGCTATAAAACTCCACAATAATGTTACTTGTAATAAACTGAATGCAATTATTATCATTGTATTATACAACAAATACCAAAAATATAATAATGAAAACGTTAGTTGGCAACCCTCAGCACTATGTTGGTGATATAAAAATATATATAAAATACTTAGACTTATCTGATTTGTTTCACACTAAGGTGAACTTGTGCCTAGCAACCCACTGTAGAAGGAAGACAAGGGAACTACCAAGGGAAAGCGCCAAGCCACTACGACTATATAGCACTGGGAACGGGTTTGGGATGCGACGGGGGGAAGGAATGGTGCCCAACCACTTGGACGGTCGGGGGATTGAACGCCGACCTGCATGAAGCTAGACCGTCGCTCTACCATCCAGCCCAAGTGGCTGGAACTTTGTAGGAGTCATATTTATTGAGAGTCAAGGGGGAAGAAAATGTCTCCTAGAATAATTCCCTCCAGATATATCGATTGGGAGCCGCCTCGACCGAGCGTCAGACTAAGGCACATGAAGGCAAATTCCACCACAGAGAAACCTCATATTGTTACCGTCTGTAGACAAACTAACCCTAGAGGCCTCGACGAGGACAGCAAGCCGACGGCTTGTCGAAGGTTCTTCCCCCACTTGTCTTGACTCAACATAACACAGCTGTGGTTGGCGGGATGGCACAAGACAAGGGTAAGCGACGTACCTGCTTGATGGGGTTCTGGGAGTTTTACTCCCCAAGCCCGGCCCGAGGCCAGGATTGACTTGTGAGAGTTTGGTCCACCAGGCTGTTGCTTGGAGCGGCCTGCAGGCCCACATACCCACCACAGCCCGGCTCATCCGGAACTTCTCTTAGAAAACAGTCCAGTTTTCTCTTGAAGATATCCACGGTTGTTCCAGCAACATTTCTTATAGTCGCTGGGAGGACGTTGAACAACCGCGGACCTCTGTTGTTTATACAGTGCTCTCTGATTGTGCCTATGGCACCTCTGCTCTTCACTGGTTCAATCTTGCATTTTCTTCCATATCGTTCACTCCAGTACATTGTTATTTTACTGTGTAGATTTGGGACCTGGCCCTCCAGTATTTTCCATGTGTATATTATTTGGTATCTCTCTCGTCTCCTTTCTAGAGAGTACATTTGGAGAGCTTTGAGACGATCCCAATAATTTAGGTGTTTTATCTCGTCTATGCGTGCCGTATATGTTCTCTGTATTCCCTCTATTTCAGCAATCTCTCCTGCTCTGAAGGGGGAAGTGAGTACTAAGCAGTACTCGAGACGGGACAACACAAGTGACTTGAAGAGTACAACCATTGTGATGGGATCCCTGGATTTGAAAGTTCTCGTAATCCATCCTATCATTTTCCTGGCTGACGCAATATTTGCTTGGATATGCTCCCTAAACGTTAGATCGTTGGACATCATTATTCCCAAATCCTTGACATGCTGTTTTTCTACTATGGGAAGATTTGATTGTGTTTTGTACCCTGTATTATGTTTCAGATCCTAACTTTTGCCATACCTGAGTACCTGAAATTTATCGCTGTTAAACATCATGTTATTTTCTGCTGCCCAATCAAAAAACTTTGTTGACATCTGCTTGTAATTGTTTAATGTCTTCAGTAGAGGTAATTTTCATGCTGATTTTTGTGTCATCTGCGAAGGATGACACGAAGCTGTGACGTGTATTTTTGTCTATATCTGATATGAGAATAAGGAACAGTAGCGGTGCAAGGACTGTACCTTGAGGTACAGAGCTTTTAACTTCGCTTGGACTCGACTTTATTTGATTGACTGTTACTCTTTGTGTTCTGTTCGACAGGAAATTGAGTATCCAGCGTCCTACTTTTCCAGTTATTCCCATTGACCTCATTTTGTGTGCTATCATCCCATGGTTACATTTGTCGAACGCCTTTGCAAAGTCTGTGTATACTACATCTGCATTTTGCTTTTCTTCTAGAGCTTCTGTGATTTTGTCATAGTGGTTGAGTAACTGTGACAAACAGGATCTTCCCGCTTTAAATCCACGTTGTCCTGGGTTGTGCAACTCATTGTTTTCCATAAAACTAGAAATTTGATTCCTAATCACTCTTTCAAACACCTTTATTATGTGTGATGTTAGTGCAACTGGCCTATAATTTTTTGCCCAGGCTTTACTCCCCCCCTTGTGCATTGGAGCTACATCTGCAGATTTAAGTGCTGCTGTTATCTCCCCTGTATCTAGGCTCTTTCTCCATATTACGCTGAGTGCTCGCGCTACTGGTACTTTACATTTCTTTATGAATATTGAATTCCATGAGTCAGGCCCAGGAGCTGAGTGCATAGGCATATTGTCAATTTCTCTTTAAAAGTCTTCCGAGTTTGTGGTAATATCCGATTTATTATCTGCAGCTTGAATGTCATTCATAAAGAAGCTGTCTGGTCATCAACTTTCATGTTGTTTATTGGTGTGCTAAACATAGCCTTATACTGGCTTCTTAGAAATTCACTAATCTCTTTGTTGTCCTCTGTGTACGTACCTTCATTTGTAATTAACGGTCCAATACTGGTCGAGGTTTTGGATTTTGATTTTGCGTATGTGAAAAAATATTTTGGATTTTTCTTTATCTCCTGTATAGCTTTCTGTTCCCATTCCATTTCCTCAGACTCATATGATCGCTTCAACGTTTGTTCTATTTCTTCGATCTCCCTGCTTAGGCTTATTTTCCTTGCTTGTGATAGTCGTGTCTGCCGAAGCATTTCCGTTATTTTTTCCTTCTCCTGTACAGTCGTCTGCGTTCTCTTTCTAGAGTGGTCCTCTTTCTGCCCCTCCTCACAGGCACGTGCTTCAAGCAGACCTTGTAAGCTTCAGCTGTCAGTTGAGCTATTCCCTGTGTGGGAGTTTTGTCGCTTAAGACCGTCTCCCATTGAATGGTTGCAAGGTCTACATTTATTTTTTCCCAGTCAATCCTCTTATTGTTGAAATTGAATTGATTGAATATTCCTTCTCGCTTGTTGGGTCTCTTAGACCTACTATCGTTATTTATGCTAGTTCGCACTTCAATGAGCTTATGGTCTGAGTATGTAGTATCTGAGATTGTAATGTCTCTGATTAGTTCATCATTGTTTGTGAATAACAAGTCTAGTGTGTTTTCGTTCCTAGTTGGTTCTGTTATCTGTTGATTGAGCGAGAATTTCTCACAGAATCTCAAAAGTTCCCTGACTGGTGGTTGGTTATTTCCCGGGTCATTCCCTGCTATGATATTTGTGTTTGCCATTCTCCATCTTAGACTCGGTAAATTGAAATCTCCAAGGAAGATAATATCTAGAGCTGGGTTTGCTAGGTTATCAAATATGTTCTCTATCTTGGCTCTTTGAATTCCTCAATCTGTATATGGCGGTTAATATAATAGAATAATAATTAGGTTTAGTTTTTCTACCTGAATTCCAAGTACCACCTCATTAGTTGAGTTTAGTAGTTCTGTGCCTACCAGGCCATCTTTATTATACAGACCTATTCCTCCATTTGACCTAGTTTTTCTATCACATCTATATAAATTATAATTTGGAATCCAAATTTCACCATCCATGTAATCTTTTGTATGAGTTTCCATGAATGCCCCAAATATTTAGTTTGACTCTATTAGAGGGTCATTTATGAACTTAACATTATTTCTTGACTTTGGCTTTAAACCTTGAATGTTTGCAAATATGAATGATTGTCCATATTGTGTGTCACTTCTGGAAGGTTTTGGTAGTTCTCCCTCCTCTCTACCCTGACCCAGGGTGTGTTGTTGTGGCAATGGTTTGTCCAGTTTTGGAAGTGATACTGAGGAGTGTGGTAGTCTCTGTGTAGTTGGGGGGTGTAGTATGTGTGGGCTTGTTGACGAACCATAGTCCAGTCATGAGCATTTCCCCCTCGCCATCTGTACTTCTGTCACGTTTTTACCTGTCTGTTTCTCCCTCTGTTTCTGCCTGCCTCTAAAAAAAATTCAGGGCTATTATATTGGACTTCCTCTCTTATATAGCGCTGTGTACCTCTGATGTGGAAATCAGGGCAATGAAGATCGCAGCATTTCCTCTCATTAACTGAGAGTTTGCATAGCTTAGGGTGAAAATATCTACACTCAGTATCAAAACGAAATCTACCTTTCCCTAACCAGTTTCAGCATTTCCGTGGGTGCATGAATGAGCATTCCGTGCCTCTGGGCCCATATCTACACTGTCCTTTTGCATAATACCTGCAAATATTTTCATCTGTGATCGTATTCTTCTTGCTTGTACCCGTGCACGACTTTGCTACCTTTGTGTATTTTGTTCCAACTTTCTCGTTTCTGCATTCATTCTCGGTATTAACCTTATCTTTCTCCTTGTTGTTTTCGTCTTTCTCATTTGTGTTCTCATTCGTCTCAATTTTTCTCTCCTTATTCATATCACCAGTGTGCTCTACAATATTGCCTTCATTTTTGTGTACCTCGACACTATGCCCTTCTACATTGCTACTTTGACTCTCTAAATTCTCAGTCCCTGGGTTGTGCTCAGAGTTCGTTGCTGTCTTTATATACTCTACATATATTTCTGGTAGTTTTTGTGTGAATTGTAGCCTGTGTACTTCAGGAATGTTATTCATTAGTTTGGTGATGTTTTCCCACATCTGTCTGTCACTTTGACAGATCCAGTAGTTACCTTCCCGGTTTGCATATTGTGTAGGTAATCCTGTACAACTCAGGTGAACTCTTATGTTACATACAATGCCTGTAACACTTCCGAAGTGGCTTAAAGCAGCCTCCACACACCTCCATGTTGGGTTTGAGGTGTTATAATATTATATGAATATATATATAATATTATATGTATGTATATATATAAATATATATGGACGCGATGAGTAGCGTCCAGATACTTGTGTTGTTATAAGTGAGTGATGAGTGATGACCTGATAACACGAGGAATATGTGGGCCAGACCACACGCTGGGAGCTGTAGATGGTTGAGGTCAGGGAGGTGTAGATGGTTGAGGTCAGGGTGGTGTAGATGGGTCAAGTCAGGGAGGTGTAGATGGTTGAGGTCAGGGAGGTGTAGATGGGTCAGGTCAGGGTGGTGTAGATGGGTGAGGTCAGGGAGGTGTAGATGGGTCAGGTCAGGGTGGTGAAGATGGGTGAGGTCAGGGAGGTGTAGATGGGTCAGGTCAGGGTGGTGTAGATGGGTGAGGTCAGGGAGGTGTAGATGGGTGAGGTCAGGGTGGTGTAGATGGGTGAGGTCAGGGTGTAGATGGGTGAGGTCAGGGTGGTGTAGATGGGTGAGGTCAGGGTGGTGTACATGGGTGAGGTCAGGGAGGTGTAGATGGGTGAGGTCAGGGTGGTGTAGATGGGTCAGGTCAGGGTGGTGTAGATGGGTCAGGTAAGGGAGGTGTAGATGGGTGAGGTCAGGGTGGTGTAGATGGGTGAGGTCAGGGTGGTGTAGATGGGTCAGGTAAGGGAGGTGTAGATGGGTGAGGTCAGGGTGGTGTAGATGGGGTGAGGTCAGGGTGGTGAAGATGGGTGAGGTCAGGGTGGTGTAGATGGGTGAGGTCAGGGAGGTGTACATGGGTGAGGTCAGGCTGGTGTAGATGGGGTGAGGTCAGGGTGATGTCGATGGGTGAGGTCAGGGAGGTGTAGATGGGTGAGGTCAGGGTGGTGTAGATGGGTGAGGTCAGGGAGGTGTAGATTGGTGAGGTCAGGGTGGTTTAGATGGGCCAGGTCAGGGTGGTGTTGATGGGTGAGGTCAGGGTGGTGTAGATGGGCCAGGCCAGGGTGGTGAAGATGGGTCAGGTCAGGGTGGTGAAGATGGGTCAGGTCAGGGTGGTGTAGATGGGGTGAGGTCAGGGTGGTATAGATGGGTGAGGTCAGGGAGGTGTAGATGGGTAGGGTCAGGGTGGTGAAGATGGGTGAGGTCAGGGAGGTTTAGATGGGTGAGATCAGGGTGGTGTAGTTGGGTGAGGTCAGGGAGGTGTAGATGGGTTGGGTCAGGGTGTTGTAGATGGGTGAGGTCAGGGTGGTGTAGATGGGTGAGGTCAGGGTGGTGTAGATGGGTGAGATCAGGGTGGTGTAGATGGGTGAGGTCAAGGAGGTGTAGATGGGTGAGGTCAGGGTGGTGTAGATGGATGAGTCAGGGAGGTGTAGATGGGGTGAGGTCAGGGTGGTGTAGATGGGGTGAGGTCAGGGGGGTGTAGATGGGGTGAAGTGAGGGTGGTGTATATGGGGTGATGTCAGGGTGGTGTTGATGGGGTTAGGTCAGAGTGGTGTAGATGGGGTAAGGTCAGGGTTGTGAAGATGGGGAAAGGTCAGGGTAGAGTGGATGGGATGAGGTCAGGGTGGTGTTGATGGGGTGAGGTCAGGGTGGTGTAGATGGGTGAGGTCAGAGTGGTGTAGATGGGTGACGTCTGGGTGGTGTAGATGGGTGAGGTCAGGGTGGTGTAGATGGGTGAGGTCAGGGTGGTGTAGATGGATGAGGTCAGGGTGGTGTAGATGGGTGGGGTCAGGGTGGTGTAGATGGGTGAGGTCAGGGTGGTGTAGATGGGGTGAGGTCAGGGTGGTGTAGATGGGTGAGGTCAGGGAGAGGTAGATGGGGCGAGGTCAGGGTGGTGACGTAAATGGTTGAGGTCAAGGTGGTGTAGATGGGTGAGGTCAGGGAGGTGAAGATGGGGTGAGGTCAGGGTGGTGTAGATGGGTGAGGGGTGAGGTCAGGGTGGTGTAGATGGGTGAGGTCAGGGAGGTGTAGATGGGTGAGGTCAGGGTGGTGTAGATGGGGTGAGGTCAGGGTGGTGTAGATGGGTGAGGTCAGGGTGGTGTAGATGAGTCAGATCAGGGAGGTGTAGATGGGTGAGGTCAGGGTGGTGTAGATGGGGTGAAGTGAAGGTGGTGTATATGGGGTGATGTCAGGGTGGTGTTGATGGGGTTAGGTCAGAGTTGTGTAGATGGGGTAAGGTCAGGGTTTTGTAGATGGGGTAAGGTCAGGGTAGAGTGGATGGGATGAGGTCAGAATTGTGTTGATGGGGTAAGGTCAGGGTGGTGTAGACGGGATGAGGTCAGGGTGGTGTTGATGGGGTGAGGTCAGGGTGGTGTAGATGGGTGAGGTCAGAGTGGTGTAGATGGGTGACGTCTGGGTGGTGTAGATGGGTGAGGTCAGGGTGGTGTAGATGGGTGAGGTCAGGGTGGTGTAGATGGGTGAGGTCAGGGAGGTGTAGATGGGTGGGGTCAGGGTGGTGTAGATGGGGTGAGGTCAGGGTGGTGTAGATAGGTGAGGTCAAGGTGGTGTTGATGGGTGGGGTCAGGGTGGTGTAGATGGGTGAGGTCAGGGTGGTGTAGATGGATGAGGTCTGGGTGGTGTAGATGGGTGAGGTCAGGGTGGTGTAGATGGATGAGGTCAGGGTGGTGTAGATGAGTGGGGTCAGGGTGGTGAAGATGGGTGAGGTCAGGGTGGTGTAGATGGGTGAGGTCAGGGAGGTGTAGATGGGTGAGGTCAGGGTGGTGTAGATGGGGTGAGGTCAGGGTGGTGTAGATGGGTGAGGTCAGGGTGGTGTAGATGAGTCAGATCAGGGAGGTGTAGATGGGTGAGGTCAGGGTGGTGTAGATGGGTGAGGTCAGGGTGGTGTAGATGGGTGAGGTCAGGGTGGTGTAGATGCATGAGGTTAGGGTGGTGTAGATGGGTGAGTTCAGGGTGGTGTAGATGGATGAGGTCAGGGTGGTGTAGATGGGTGGGGTCAGGGTGGTGTAGCTGGGGTGAGGTCAGGGTGGTGTAGATTGGTGAGGTCAGGGTGGTGTAGATGGATGAGGTCAGGGTGGTGTAGATGGGTGAGGTCAGGGTGATGTAGATGGATGAGGTCAGGGTGGTGTAGATGGGTGGGGTCAGGGTGGTGTAGATGGGTGAGGTCAGGGTGGTGTAGATGGGGTGAAGTCAGGGTGGTGTAGATGGGTGAGGTCAGGGAGGGGTAGATGGGGTGAGGTCAGGGTGGTGACGTAAATGGTTGAGGTCAAGGTGGTGTAGAAGGGTGAGGTCAGGGAGGTGTAGATGGGGTGAGGTCAGGGTGGTGTAGATAGGTGAGGTCAGGGTGGTGTAGATGAGTCAGATCAGGGAGGTGTTGATGGGTGAGGTCAGGGTGGTGTAGATGGGGTGAGGTCAGGGTGGTGTAGATGGGTTAGGTCAGGGTGGTGTAGATGGGGTGAGGTCAGGTTGGTGAAGATGGGTGGGGTCAGGGTGGTGTAGATGGGTGAGGTCAGGGTGGTGTAGATGGGTGAAGTCTGGGTGGTGTAGATGGAGTGAGGTCAGGGTGGTGTAGATGGGTGAGGTCAGGGAGGTGTAGATGGGTGGGGTCAGGGTGGTGTAGATGGGTGAGGTCAGGGAGGTGTAGATGGGTGAGGTCAGGGTGGTGTAGATGGGTGAGGTCAGGGAGGTGTAGATGGGTAGGGTCAGGGTGGTGTAGATGGGTGAGGTCAGAGAGGTGTAGATGGGTGAGGTCAGGGTGGTGTAGTTGGGTGAGGTCAGGGAGGTGTAGATGGGTGGGGTCAAGGTGTTGTAGATGGGTGAGGTCAGGGTGGTGTAGATGGGTGAGGTCAGGGAGGTGTAGATGGGTGAGGTCAGATTGGTGTAAATGGGTGAGGTCAGGGAGGTGTAGATGGGTGAGGTCAGGGTGGTGTAGATGGGTCAGGTCAGGGAGGTGTAGATGGGTGAGGTAAGGGTGGTGTAGATGGGTGAGGTCAGGGTGGTGTAGATGGGTCAGGTCATGGTGGTGTAGATGGGTCAGGTCAGGGTGGTGTAGATGGGGTGAGGTCAGGGTGGTGTAGATGGGTGAGGTCAGGGAGGTGTAGATGGGTGAGGTCAGGCTGGTGTAGATGGGGTGAGGTCAGGGTGGTGTAGATGGGTGAGGTCAGGGTGGTGTAGATGGGGTGAGGTCCGGGTGGTGTAGATGGGTGAGGTCAGGGTGGTGTAGATGGATGAGGTCAGGGTGGTGTAGATGGGTGGGGTCAGGGTGGTGTAGATGGGTGAGGTCAGGGTGGTGTAGATGGGGTGAGGTCAGGGTGGTGTAGATGGGTGAGGTCAAGGAGAGGTAGATGGGGCGAGGTCAGGGTGGTGACGTAAATGGTTGAGGTCAAGGTGGTGTAGATGGGTGAGGTCAGGGAGGTGAAGATGGGGTGAGGTCAGGGTGGTGTAGATGGGTGAGGGGTGAGGTCAGGGTGGTGTAGATGGGTGAGGTCAGGGAGGTGTAGATGGGTGAGGTCAGGGTGGTGTAGATGGGGTGAGGTCAGGGTGGTGTAGATGGGTGAGGTCAGGGTGGTGTAGATGAGTCAGATCAGGGAGGTGTAGATGGGTGAGGTCAGGGTGGTGTAGATGGGGTGAAGTGAAGGTGGTGTATATGGGGTGATGTCAGGGTGGTGTTGATGGGGTTAGGTCAGAGTTGTGTAGATGGGGTAAGGTCAGGGTTTTGTAGATGGGGTAAGGTCAGGGTAGAGTGGATGGGATGAGGTCAGAATTGTGTTGATGGGGTAAGGTCAGGGTGGTGTAGACGGGATGAGGTCAGGGTGGTGTTGATGGGGTGAGGTCAGGGTGGTGTAGATGGGTGAGGTCAGAGTGGTGTAGATGGGTGACGTCTGGGTGGTGTAGATGGGTGAGGTCAGGGTGGTGTAGATGGGTGAGGTCAGGGTGGTGTAGATGGGTGAGGTCAGGGAGGTGTAGATGGGTGGGGTCAGGGTGGTGTAGATGGGGTGAGGTCAGGGTGGTGTAGATAGGTGAGGTCAAGGTGGTGTTGATGGGAGGGGTCAGGGTGGTGTAGATGGGTGAGGTCAGGGTGGTGTAGATGGATGAGGTCTGGGTGGTGTAGATGGGTGAGGTCAGGGTGGTGTAGATGGATGAGGTCAGGGTGGTGTAGATGAGTGGGGTCAGGGTGGTGAAGATGGGTGAGGTCAGGGTGGTGTAGATGAGTGAGGTCAGGGAGGTGTAGATGGGTGAGGTCAGGGTGGTGTAGATGGGGTGAGGTCAGGGTGGTGTAGATGGGTGAGGTCAGGGTGGTGTAGATGGATCAGATCAGGGAGGTGTAGATGGGTGAGGTCAGGGTGGTGTAGATGGGTGAGGTCAGGGTGGTGTAGATGGGTGAGGTCAGGGTGGTGTAGATGAGTCAGATCAGGGAGGTGTAGATGGGTGAGGTCAGGGTGGTGTAGATGGGTGAGGTCAGGGAGGTGTAGATGGGTGGGGTCAGGGTGGTGTAGCTGGGGTGAGGTCAGGGTGGTGTAGATTGGTGAGGTCAGGGTGGTGTAGATGGATGAGGTCAGGGTGGTGTAGATGGGTGAGGTCAGGGTGATGTAGATGGATGAGGTCAGGGTGGTGTAGATGGGTGGGGTCAGGGTGGTGTAGATGGGTGAGGTCAGGGTGGTGTAGATGGGGTGAAGTCAGGGTGGTGTAGATGGGTGAGGTCAGGGAGGGGTAGATGGGGTGAGGTCAGGGTGGTGACGTAAATGGTTGAGGTCAAGGTGGTGTAGAAGGGTGAGGTCAGGGAGGTGTAGATGGGGTGAGGTCAGGGTGGTGTAGATAGGTGAGGTCAGGGTGGTGTAGATGAGTCAGATCAGGGAGGTGTTGATGGGTGAGGTCAGGGTGGTGTAGATGGGGTGAGGTCAGGGTGGTGTAGATGGGTTAGGTCAGGGTGGTGTAGATGGGGTGAGGTCAGGTTGGTGAAGATGGGTGGGGTCAGGGTGGTGTAGATGGGTGAGGTCAGGGTGGTGTAGATGGGTGAAGTCTGGGTGGTGTAGATGGAGTGAGGTCAGGGTGGTGTAGATGGGTGAGGTCAGGGAGGTATAGATGGGTGGGGTCAGGGTGGTGTAGATGGGTGAGGTCAGGGAGGTGTAGATGGGTGAGGTCAGGGTGGTGTAGATGGGTGAGGTCAGGGAGGTGTAGATGGGTAGGGTCAGGGTGGTGTAGATGGGTGAGGTCAGGGAGGTGTAGATGGGTGAGGTCAAGGTGGTGTAGTTGGGTGAGGTCAGGGAGGTGTAGATGGGTGGGGTCAAGGTGTTGTAGATGGGTGAGGTCAGGGTGGTGTAGATGGGTGAGGTCAGGGAGGTGTAGATGGGTGAGGTCAGATTGGTGTAAATGGGTGAGGTCAGGGAGGTGTAGATGGGTGAGGTCAGGGTGGTGTAGATGGGTCAGGTCAGGGAGGTGTAGATGGGTGAGGTAAGGGTGGTGTAGATGGGTGAGGTCAGGGTGGTGTAGATGGGTCAGGTCATGGTGGTGTAGATGGGTCAGGTCAGGGTGGTGTAGATGGGGTGAGGTCAGGGTGGTGTAGATGGGTGAGGTCAGGGAGGTGTAGATGGGTGAGGTCAGGCTGGTGTAGATGGGGTGAGGTCAGGGTGGTGTAGATGGGTGAGGTCAGGGTGGTGTAGATGGGGTGAGGTCCGGGTGGTGTAGATGGGTGGGGTCAGGGTGGTGTAGATGGGGTGAGGTCAGGGTGGTGTAGATGGGTGAGGTCAGGGTGGTGTAGATGAGTCAGATCAGGGTGGTGTAGATGGGTCAGGTCAGGGTGGTGTAGATGGGTCAGGTCAGGGAGGTGTAGATGGGTCATGTCAGGGTGGTGTAGATGGGGTGAGGTCAGGGTGGTGTAGATGGGAGACGTCAGGGAGGTGTAGATGGGTGAGGTCAGGCTGGTGTAGATGGGGTGAGGTCAGGGTGATGTCGATGGGTGAGGTCAGGGAGGTGTAGATGGGTGGGGTCAGGGTGGTGTAGATGGGTGAGGTCAGGGTGGTGTAGATGGGTGAGGTCAGGGAGGTGTAGATGGGTGAGGTCAGGGTGGTGTAGATGGGTGAGGTCAGGGAGGTGTAGATGGGTGGGGTCAGGGTGGTGTAGATGGGGAGAGGTCAGGGTGGTGTAGATGGGTGAGGTCAAGGTGGTGTTGATGGGTGGGGTCAGGGTGGTGTAGATAGGTGAGGTCAGGGTGGTGTAGATGGATGAGGTAAGGGTGGTGTAGATGGGTGAGGTCAGGGTGGTGTAGATGGATGAGGTCAGGATGGTGTAGATGAGTGGGGTCAGGGTGGTGAAGATGGGTGAGGTCAGGGTGGTGTAGATGGGTGAGGTCAGGGAGGTGTTGATGGGTGAGGTCAGGGTGGTGTAGATGGGGTGAGGTCAGGGTGGTGTAGATGGGTGAGGTCAGGGTGGTGTAGATGAGTCAGATCAGGGAGGTGTAGATGGGTGAGGTCAGGGTGGTGTAGATGGGTGGGGTCAGGGTGGTGTAGATGGGTGAGGTCAGGGTGGTGTAGATGGGTGAGGTCAGGGAGGTGTAGATGGGTGAGGTCAGGGTGGTGTAGATAGGTGAGGTCAGGGAGGTGTAGATGGGTGGGGTCAGGGTGGTGTAGATGGGGTGAGGTCAGGGTGGTGTAGATGGGTGAGGTCAAGGTGGTGTTGATGGGTGGGGTCAGGGTGGTGTAGATGGGTGAGGTCAGGGTGGTGTAGATGGATGAGGTCAGGGTGGTGTAGATGGGTGAGGTCAGGGTGGTGTAGATGGGTGAGGTCAGGGTGGTGTAGATGAGTCAGATCAGGGAGGTGTAGATGGGTGAGGTCAGGGTGGTGTAGATGGGTGAGGTCAGGGAGGTGTAGATGGGTGAGGTCAGGGTGGTGTAGCTGGGGTGAGGTCAGGGTGGTGTAGATGGGTGAGGTCAGGGTGGTGTAGATGCATGAGGTTAGGGTGGTGTAGATGGGTGAGTTGAGGGTGGTGTAGATGGATGAGGTAAGGGTGGTGTAGATGGGTGGGGTCAGGGTAATGTAGCTGGGGTGAGGTCAGGGTGGTGTAGATGGGTGAGGTCAGGGTGGTGTAGATGGATGAGGTCAGGGTGGTGTAGATGGGTGAGGTCAGGGTGATGTAGATGGATGAGGTCAGGGTGGTGTAGATGGGTGAGGTCAGGGTGGTGTAGATGGGTGAGGTCAGGGTAGTGTAGATGGGGTGAAGTCAGGGTGGTGTAGATGGGTGAGGTCAGGGAGGGGTAGATGGGGTGAGGACAGGGTAGTGATGTAAATGGTTGAGGTCAAGGTGGTGTAGAAGGGTGAGGTCAGGGAGGTGTAGATGGGGTGAGGTCAGGGTGGTGTAGATGGGTGAGGTCAGGGTGGTGTAGATGAGTCAGATCAGGGAGGTGTAGATGGGTGAGGTCAGGGTGGTGTAGATGGGGTGAGGTCAGGGTGGTGTAGATGGGTTAGGTCAGGGTGGTGTAGATGGGGTGAGGTCAGGTTGGTGTAGATGGGTGGGGTCAGGGTGGTGTAGATGGATGAGGTCAGGGTGGTGTAGATGGGTGAGGTCTGGGTGGTGTAGATGGAGTGAGGTCAGGGTGGTGTAGATGGGTGAGGTCAGGGAGGTGTAGATGGGTGGGGTCAGGGTGGTGTAGATGGGTGAGGTCAGGGAGGTGTAGATGGGTGAGGTCAGGGTGGTGTAGATGGGTGAGGTCAGGGAGGTGTAGATGGGTAGGGTCAGGGTGGTGTAGATGGGTGAGGTCAGGGAGGTGTAGATGGGTGAGGTCAGGGTGGTGTAGTTGGGTGAGGTCAGGGAGGTGTAGATGGGTGGGGTCAAGGTGTTGTAGATAGGTGAGGTCAGGGTGGTGTAGATGGGTGAGGTCAGGGAGGTGTAGATGGGTGAGGTCAGGTTGGTGTAGATGGGTGAGGTCAGGGAGGTGTAGATGGGTGAGGTCAGGGTGGTGTAGATGGGTCAGGTCAGGGAGGTGTAGATGGGTGAGGTAAGGGTGGTGTAGATGGGTGAGGTCAGGGTGGTGTAGATGGGTCAGGTCAGGGTGGTGTAGATGGGTCAGGTCAGGGTGGTGTAGATAGGGTGAGTGTCAGGGTGGTGTAGATGGGTGAGGTCAGGGAGGTGTAGATGGGTGAGGTCAGGCTGGTGTAGATGGGGTGAGGTCAGGGTGGTGTAGATGGGTGAGGTCAGGGTGGTGTAGATGGGGTGAGGTCCGGGTGGTGTAGATGGGGTGGGGTCAGGGTGGTGTAGATGGGGTGAGGTCAGGGTGGTGTAGATGGGTGAGGTCAGGGTGGTGTAGATGAGTCAGATCAGGGTGGTGTAGATGGGTCAGGTCAGGGTGGTGTAGATGGGTAAGGTCAGGGAGGTGTAGATGGGTCATGTCAGGGTGGTGTAGATGGGGTGAGGTCAGGGTGGTGTAGATGGGAGACGTCAGGGAGGTGTAGATGGGTGAGGTCAGGCTGGTGTAGATGGGGTGAGGTCAGGGTGATGTCGATGGGTGAGGTCAGGGAGGTGTAGATGGGTGGGGTCAGGGTGGTGTAGATGGGTGAGGTCAGGGTGGTGTAGATGGGTGAGGTCAGGGAGGTGTAGATGGGTGAGGTCAGGGTGGTGTAGATGGGTGAGGTCAGGGAGGTGTAGATGGGTGGGGTCAGGGTGGTGTAGATGGGGAGAGGTCAGGGTGGTGTAGATGGGGTGAGGTCAGGTTGGTGAAGATGGGTGGGGTCAGGGTGGTGTAGATGGGTGAGGTCAGGGTGGTGTAGATGGGTGAAGTCTGGGTGGTGTAGATGGAGTGAGGTCAGGGTGGTGTAGATGGGTGAGGTCAGGGAGGTATAGATGGGTGGGGTCAGGGTGGTGTAGATGGGTGAGGTCAGGGAGGTGTAGATGGGTGAGGTCAGGGTGGTGTAGATGGGTGAGGTCAGGGAGGTGTAGATGGGTAGGGTCAGGGTGGTGTAGATGGGTGAGGTCAGGGAGGTGTAGATGGGTGAGGTCAGGGTGGTGTAGTTGGGTGAGGTCAGGGAGGTGTAGATGGGTGGGGTCAAGGTGTTGTAGATGGGTGAGGTCAGGGTGGTGTAGATGGGTGAGGTCAGGGAGGTGTAGATGGGTGAGGTCAGATTGGTGTAAATGGGTGAGGTCAGGGAGGTGTAGATGGGTGAGGTCAGGGTGGTGTAGATGGGTCAGGTCAGGGAGGTGTAGATGGGTGAGGTAAGGGTGGTGTAGATGGGTGAGGTCAGGGTGGTGTAGATGGGTCAGGTCATGGTGGTGTAGATGGGTCAGGTCAGGGTGGTGTAGATGGGGTGAGGTCAGGGTGGTGTAGATGGGTGAGGTCAGGGAGGTGTAGATGGGTGAGGTCAGGCTGGTGTAGATGGGGTGAGGTCAGGGTGGTGTAGATGGGTGAGGTCAGGGTGGTGTAGATGGGGTGAGGTCCGGGTGGTGTAGATGGGTGGGGTCAGGGTGGTGTAGATGGGGTGAGGTCAGGGTGGTGTAGATGGGTGAGGTCAGGGTGGTGTAGATGAGTCAGATCAGGGTGGTGTAGATGGGTCAGGTCAGGGTGGTGTAGATGGGTCAGGTCAGGGAGGTGTAGATGGGTCATGTCAGGGTGGTGTAGATGGGGTGAGGTCAGGGTGGTGTAGATGGGAGACGTCAGGGAGGTGTAGATGGGTGAGGTCAGGCTGGTGTAGATGGGGTGAGGTCAGGGTGATGTCGATGGGTGAGGTCAGGGAGGTGTAGATGGGTGGGGTCAGGGTGGTGTAGATGGGTGAGGTCAGGGTGGTGTAGATGGGTGAGGTCAGGGAGGTGTAGATGGGTGAGGTCAGGGTGGTGTAGATGGGTGAGGTCAGGGAGGTGTAGATGGGTGGGGTCAGGGTGGTGTAGATGGGGAGAGGTCAGGGTGGTGTAGATGGGTGAGGTCAAGGTGGTGTTGATGGGTGGGGTCAGGGTGGTGTAGATAGGTGAGGTCAGGGTGGTGTAGATGGATGAGGTAAGGGTGGTGTAGATGGGTGAGGTCAGGGTGGTGTAGATGGATGAGGTCAGGATGGTGTAGATGAGTGGGGTCAGGGTGGTGAAGATGGGTGAGGTCAGGGTGGTGTAGATGGGTGAGGTCAGGGAGGTGTTGATGGGTGAGGTCAGGGTGGTGTAGATGGGGTGAGGTCAGGGTGGTGTAGATGGGTGAGGTCAGGGTGGTGTAGATGAGTCAGATCAGGGAGGTGTAGATGGGTGAGGTCAGGGTGGTGTAGATGGGTGGGGTCAGGGTGGTGTAGATGGGTGAGGTCAGGGTGGTGTAGATGGGTGAGGTCAGGGAGGTGTAGATGGGTGAGGTCAGGGTGGTGTAGATAGGTGAGGTCAGGGAGGTGTAGATGGGTGGGGTCAGGGTGGTGTAGATGGGGTGAGGTCAGGGTGGTGTAGATGGGTGAGGTCAAGGTGGTGTTGATGGGTGGGGTCAGGGTGGTGTAGATGGGTGAGGTCAGGGTGGTGTAGATGGATGAGGTCAGGGTGGTGTAGATGGGTGAGGTCAGGGTGGTGTAGATGGGTGAGGTCAGGGTGGTGTAGATGAGTCAGATCAGGGAGGTGTAGATGGGTGAGGTCAGGGTGGTGTAGATGGGTGAGGTCAGGGAGGTGTAGATGGGTGAGGTCAGGGTGGTGTAGCTGGGGTGAGGTCAGGGTGGTGTAGATGGGTGAGGTCAGGGTGGTGTAGATGCATGAGGTTAGGGTGGTGTAGATGGGTGAGTTGAGGGTGGTGTAGATGGATGAGGTCAGGGTGGTGTAGATGGGTGGGGTCAGGGTAATGTAGCTGGGGTGAGGTCAGGGTGGTGTAGATGGGTGAGGTCAGGGTGGTGTAGATGGATGAGGTCAGGGTGGTGTAGATGGGTGAGGTCAGGGTGATGTAGATGGATGAGGTCAGGGTGGTGTAGATGGGTGAGGTCAGGGTGGTGTAGATGGGTGAGGTCAGGGTAGTGTAGATGGGGTGAAGTCAGGGTGGTGTAGATGGGTGAGGTCAGGGAGGGGTAGATGGGGTGAGGACAGGGTAGTGATGTAAATGGTTGAGGTCAAGGTGGTGTAGAAGGGTGAGGTCAGGGAGGTGTAGATGGGGTGAGGTCAGGGTGGTGTAGATGGGTGAGGTCAGGGTGGTGTAGATGAGTCAGATCAGGGAGGTGTAGATGGGTGAGGTCAGGGTGGTGTAGATGGGGTGAGGTCAGGGTGGTGTAGATGGGTTAGGTCAGGGTGGTGTAGATGGGATGAGGTCAGGTTGGTGTAGATGGGTGGGGTCAGGGTGGTGTAGATGGATGAGGTCAGGGTGGTGTAGATGGGTGAGGTCTGGGTGGTGTAGATGGAGTGAGGTCAGGGTGGTGTAGATGGGTGAGGTCAGGGAGGTGTAGATAGGTGGGGTCAGGGTGGTGTAGATGGGTGAGGTCAGGGAGGTGTAGATGGGTGAGGTCAGGGTGGTGTAGATGGGTGAGGTCAGGGAGGTGTAGATGGGTAGGGTCAGGGTGGTGTAGATGGGTGAGGTCAGGGAGGTGTAGATGGGTGAGGTCAGGGTGGTGTAGTTGGGTGAGGTCAGGGAGGTGTAGATGGGTGGGGTCAAGGTGTTGTAGATAGGTGAGGTCAGGGTGGTGTAGATGGGTGAGGTCAGGGAGGTGTAGATGGGTGAGGTCAGGTTGGTGTAGATGGGTGAGGTCAGGGAGGTGTAGATGGGTGAGGTCAGGGTGGTGTAGATGGGTCAGGTCAGGGAGGTGTAGATGGGTGAGGTAAGGGTGGTGTAGATGGGTGAGGTCAGGGTGGTGTAGATGGGTCAGGTCATGGTGGTGTAGATGGGTCAGGTCAGGGTGGTGTAGATAGGGTGAGTGTCAGGGTGGTGTAGATGGGTGAGGTCAGGGAGGTGTAGATGGGTGAGGTCAGGCTGGTGTAGATGGGGTGAGGTCAGGGTGGTGTAGATGGGTGAGGTCAGGGTGGTGTAGATGGGGTGAGGTCCGGGTGGTGTAGATGGGGTGGGGTCAGGGTGGTGTAGATGGGGTGAGGTCAGGGTGGTGTAGATGGGTGAGGTCAGGGTGGTGTAGATGAGTCAGATCAGGGTGGTGTAGATGGGTCAGGTCAGGGTGGTGTAGATGGGTAAGGTCAGGGAGGTGTAGATGGGTCATGTCAGGGTGGTGTAGATGGGGTGAGGTCAGGGTGGTGTAGATGGGAGACGTCAGGGAGGTGTAGATGGGTGAGGTCAGGCTGGTGTAGATGGGGTGAGGTCAGGGTGATGTCGATGGGTGAGGTCAGGGAGGTTTAGATGGGTGGGGTCAGGGTGGTGTAGATGGGTGAGGCCAGGGTGGTGTAGATGGGTGAGGTCAGGGAGGTGTAGATGGGTGAGGTCAGGGTGGTGTAGATGGGTGAGGTCAGGGAGGTGTAGATGGGTGGGGTCAGGGTGGTGTAGATGGGGAGAGGTCAGGGTGGTGTAGATGGGTGAGGTCAAGGTGGTGTTGATGGGTGGGGTCAGGGTCGTGTAGATAGGTGAGGTCAGGGTGGTGTAGATGGATGAGGTCAGGGTGGTGTAGATGGGTGAGGTCAGGGTGGTGTAGATGGATGAGGTCAGGGTGGTGTAGATGAGTGGGGTCAGGGTGGTGAAGATGGGTGAGGTCAGGGTGGTGTAGATGGGTGAGGTCAGGGAGGT
Organism: Procambarus clarkii; assembly: GCF_040958095.1. Classification (NCBI taxonomy): domain Eukaryota; kingdom Metazoa; phylum Arthropoda; class Malacostraca; order Decapoda; family Cambaridae; genus Procambarus; species Procambarus clarkii. The sequence goes on from NC_091196.1 coordinate 4,467,252, forward strand.
GTTGATGGGTGAGGTCAGGGTGGTGTAGATGGGGTGAGGTCAGGGTGGTGTAGATGGGTGAGGTCAGGGTGGTGTAGATGAGTCAGATCAGGGAGGTGTAGATGGGTGAGGTCAGGGTGGTGTAGATGGGTGGGGTCAGGGTGGTGTAGATGGGTGAGGTCAGGGTGGTGTAGATGGGTGAGGTCAGGGAGGTATAGATGGGTGAGGTCAGGGTGGTGTAGATAGGTGAGGTCAGGGAGGTGTAGATGGGTGGGGTCAGGGTGGTGTAGATGGGGTAAGGTCAGGGTGGTGTAGATGGGTGAGGTCAAGGTGGTGTTGATGGGTGGGGTCAGGGTGGTGTAGATGGGTGAGGTCAGGGTGGTGTAGATGGATGAGGTCAGGGTGGTGTAGATGGGTGAGGTCAGGGTGGTGTAGATGGGTGAGGTCAGGGTGGTGCAGATGAGTCAGATCAGGGAGGTGTAGATGGGTGAGGTCAGGGTGGTGTAGATGGGTGAGGTCAGGGAGGTGTAGATGGGTGAGGTCAGGGTGGTGTAGCTGGGGTGAGGTCAGGGTGGTGTAGATGGGTGAGGTCAGGGTGGTGTAGATGCATGAGGTTAGGGTGGTGTAGATGGGCGAGTTGAGGGTGGTGTAGATGGATGAGGTCAGGGTGGTGTAGATGGGTGGGGTCAGGGTGGTGTAGCTGGGGTGAGGTCAGGGTGGTGTAGATGGGTGAGGTCAGGGTGGTGTAGATGGATGAGGTCAGGGTGGTGTAGATGGGTGAGGTCAGGGTGATGTAGATGGATGAGGTCAGGGTGAGGTAGATGGGTGGGGTCAGGGTGGTGTAGATGGGTGAGGTCAGGGTAGTGTAGATGGGGTGAAGTCAGGGTGGTGTAGATGGGGTGAGGTCAGGGTGGTGTAGATGGGAGACGTCAGGGAGGTGTAGATGGGTGAGGTCAGGCTGGTGTAGATGGGGTGAGGTCAGGGTGATGTCGATGGGTGAGGTCAGGGAGGTGTAGATGGGTGGGGTCAGGCTGGTGTAGATGGGTGAGGTCAGGGTGGTGTAGATGGGTGAGGTCAGGGAGGTGTAGATGGGTGAGGTCAGGGTGGTGTAGATGGGTGAGGTCAGGGAGGTGTAGATGGGTGGGGTCAGGGTGGTGTAGATGGGGAGAGGTCAGGGTGGTGTAGATGGGTGAGGTCAAGGTGGTGTTGATGGGTGGGGTCAGGGTGGTGTAGATAGGTGAGGTCAGGGTGGTGTAGATGGATGAGGTAAGGGTGGTGTAGATGGGTGAGGTCAGGGTGGTGTAGATGGATGAGGTCAGGATGGTGTAGATGAGTGGGGTCAGGGTGGTGAAGATGGGTGAGGTCAGGGTGGTGTAGATGGGTGAGGTCAGGGAGGTGTTGATGGGTGAGGTCAGGGTGGTGTAGATGGGGTGAGGTCAGGGTGGTGTAGATGGGTGAGGTCAGGGTGGTGTAGATGAGTCAGATCAGGGAGGTGTAGATGGGTGAGGTCAGGGTGGTGTAGATGGGTGGGGTCAGGGTGGTGTAGATGGGTGAGGTCAGGGTGGTGTAGATGGGTGAGGTCAGGGAGGTGTAGATGGGTGAGGTCAGGGTGGTGTAGATAGGTGAGGTCAGGGAGGTGTAGATGGGTGGGGTCAGGGTGGTGTAGATGGGGTGAGGTCAGGGTGGTGTAGATGGGTGAGGTCAAGGTGGTGTTGATGGGTGGGGTCAGGGTGGTGTAGATGGGTGAGGTCAGGGTGGTGTAGATGGATGAGGTCAGGGTGGTGTAGATGGGTGAGGTCAGGGTGGTGTAGATGGGTGAGGTCAGGGTGGTGTAGATGAGTCAGATCAGGGAGGTGTAGATGGGTGAGGTCAGGGTGGTGTAGATGGGTGAGGTCAGGGAGGTGTAGATGGGTGAGGTCAGGGTGGTGTAGCTGGGGTGAGGTCAGGGTGTAGATGGGTGAGGTCAGGGTGGTGTAGATGCATGAGGTTAGGGTGGTGTAGATGGGTGAGTTGAGGGTGGTGTAGATGGATGAGGTCAGGGTGGTGTAGATGGGTGGGGTCAGGGTAATGTAGCTGGATGAGGTCAGGGTGGTGTAGATGGGTGAGGTCAGGGTGGTGTAGATGGGTGAGGTCAGGGTAGTGTAGATGGGGTGAAGTCAGGGTGGTGTAGATGGGTGAGGTCAGGGAGGGGTAGATGGGGTGAGGACAGGGTAGTGATGTAAATGGTTGAGGTCAAGGTGGTGTAGAAGGGTGAGGTCAGGGAGGTGTAGATGGGGTGAGGTCAGGGTGGTGTAGATGGGTGAGGTCAGGGTGGTGTAGATGAGTCAGATCAGGGAGGTGTAGATGGGTGAGGTCAGGGTGGTGTAGATGGGGTGAGGTCAGGGTGGTGTAGATGGGTTAGGTCAGGGTGGTGTAGATGGGATGAGGTCAGGTTGGTGTAGATGGGTGGGGTCAGGGTGGTGTAGATGGATGAGGTCAGGGTGGTGTAGATGGGTGAGGTCTGGGTGGTGTAGATGGAGTGAGGTCAGGGTGGTGTAGATGGGTGAGGTCAGGGAGGTGTAGATAGGTGGGGTCAGGGTGGTGTAGATGGGTGAGGTCAGGGAGGTGTAGATGGGTGAGGTCAGGGTGGTGTAGATGGGTGAGGTCAGGGAGGTGTAGATGGGTAGGGTCAGGGTGGTGTAGATGGGTGAGGTCAGGGAGGTGTAGATGGGTGAGGTCAGGGTGGTGTAGTTGGGTGAGGTCAGGGAGGTGTAGATGGGTGGGGTCAAGGTGTTGTAGATAGGTGAGGTCAGGGTGGTGTAGATGGGTGAGGTCAGGGAGGTGTAGATGGGTGAGGTCAGGTTGGTGTAGATGGGTGAGGTCAGGGAGGTGTAGATGGGTGAGGTCAGGGTGGTGTAGATGGGTCAGGTCAGGGAGGTGTAGATGGGTGAGGTAAGGGTGGTGTAGATGGGTGAGGTCAGGGTGGTGTAGATGGGTCAGGTCATGGTGGTGTAGATGGGTCAGGTCAGGGTGGTGTAGATAGGGTGAGTGTCAGGGTGGTGTAGATGGGTGAGGTCAGGGAGGTGTAGATGGGTGAGGTCAGGCTGGTGTAGATGGGGTGAGGTCAGGGTGGTGTAGATGGGTGAGGTCAGGGTGGTGTAGATGGGGTGAGGTCCGGGTGGTGTAGATGGGGTGGGGTCAGGGTGGTGTAGATGGGGTGAGGTCAGGGTGGTGTAGATGGGTGAGGTCAGGGTGGTGTAGATGAGTCAGATCAGGGTGGTGTAGATGGGTCAGGTCAGGGTGGTGTAGATGGGTAAGGTCAGGGAGGTGTAGATGGGTCATGTCAGGGTGGTGTAGATGGGGTGAGGTCAGGGTGGTGTAGATGGGAGACGTCAGGGAGGTGTAGATGGGTGAGGTCAGGCTGGTGTAGATGGGGTGAGGTCAGGGTGATGTCTGTCGGAAAATCCGACACCATTTAATATATCATACAGATAATAGCTGTATTACCAACAAGTTACCCATAGAAAACGTACTTGTAGTGGAATTACCGTCTATAGAAAACGGGATATCATCACCACATACTATTATAATTCACCAGCTATTCTGGTGGGAATTATTCTTAAATACATTAGTCTTTGGACTTTACCATCATAAAAACATCTTATATAAATTAACTTAATTATCAATATTAAAGTAGAGTAAATGTGACCCTTCTATCACGTTCTGAAATCTGGACAATGTAAGCCAGGCGTCAGAGTGGAGGAAGGAGGGCAGCCATTGTTGTTATACGAGACCAGAGGCTCACACGGGAGCAAATTCGGCTCCTGTTAAATTTACTTGGACGTAGTGTTATGGAACCCAAAGGTGTACCATTGTCAACACGCTGTCTACAAATACAAGTTAAGTGTCTATCCGAAACCCGTTTATCATTCATTTATGGCCATTAATGTCAGGATATAGGGTTAGCCGGTTAGAACGCGAAATCGCCTCATACTAAAGGTAATTAAGCCAGGTCTTTAATGTTCCATGTACTGTATAGTGTTTTCTCTGATATAGCTTGTCATATATAGTATCTGGCTTCACAGCTAGCGCACTTTTGACAGGTCAAGACGAGGATGCAAGATTTTGTGCACCAGTTACTGGGTGATATGGAAGCTACCTCAAAGAGGATAATTTGGTGTCTACACTCTAGTTATACCTGGTGGACTAACCTGCTGTACTATAAGAGAAGGAACCTCATCAATGTATGTAGCTATTAATGTAGTTTGATTGGCTGCATATATATAAATATAAACCCCCCTAATGTGTAGAGGATCGATTTGTGAGATTATGAGATTATTGCAGAAATACAGTCCACTTATCATTATACAAATTGCTATCGAAGTATATAAATTAACGTAAATATAAATTCATATAAATTAAATAAATATAAATCTCACAGGTCGGTTCCCACATTATTTGGTCATCTTCGAACCGGATGACGGATTATTTGATCCTTTGAACCCACATTTGGTCATCTTAGTACCGGATGAACCAGTTATCCAGTGGATTCATTAAATATACTAGTGCAGTGTTATTTAAACAAAGCCAGCCAGTCATAGACAGCGGCGATGCCTCGTGGGAGCTCAGGAGCCTCCCTCAGCCGAGTTCAGCCTTAGTCAGCGGTTTCATGCAAACCCACAGATTTGGTGGCGTGTTATTCTGTGAAATGACAGCGCTAATATAGAAACCAGCCAAATTAGTGACTGTGTCTTCGCGAGATTGTTCACGGATTTCGTGGTGTTACATTTCGCGAGAGATTATCTACGAATTTTGTGGAGTTTGTTTCGCGAGGTCACTAATAATATTTAATACTTCTAGATAATATTAGAAGTTTCATAGAGGCTAATTAAGAGGCTATTATCAATAATTGTGTATATTATTTCTCCAAAATAGAGAATTATTTAATATATTGCACTAGTGATCACAGTATAATATTTACTAATTGCCAACCCACAACAGGGTAGGATATTAACCATTGACTAGTTGAACTATTATTGTTCATCCTAGTCCCATTATTACAATAGTCAGTTGTACTATATTGAATAACCTAACACCATTAATGAATGGTCCAGACCCTATTTTGGGTGTAATTTTTATCAACTCGAGTTGAGTTGTATATATAATAAATTACTTATGATCATTACACCTTTGAGTGATTAATTAGTGTCTCTACCATCCTAGGGTGATATAGAAGAGCTAACCTAAAGGTACTTCCAGTGACACTGGTTTATCACTCAAATCATTAGTGTGTATGATTGTATATATATATAATGTGTATTAATTTTAAGTGCTAACCTCTAGTAGAGGTAGGATTATTGCCTAGTGAGTGCAGAATTTAACCCTAGGCTACCATCAGTGCTTGTTCAGTATTATGAGCAGCCCAAATACAAGCCCCACAAGGCTTCACCAACTAGCCAGGATGGATAATGCAGGGAGAATGAAAAGAACCCTTGCAGGTCTTAAAGGCCACTTAACAAGACAGATCAAGAAATGTGAAGATTTGTCACAACAATCTCAAGTTGATTATGCTGACCTGGAAAGCTATTATCAAGCAGCTGCAGGTAAATTTGAGCAAATTAAATGTCAAATAGCAACATATGTGGCTGAACTTGCCAACACTAATTTATCAGAAACAGAAATAGACGACATTATGGTTGATCTTGCGAATTATGAAGATCACACTCAGGCCACGTTACAGCCTTATGTCAAATTAATTGCCCAGAACAAGGCAACAGCAACAACAACAACAGTTGCATCTAATACGAGTCAAGCAGAAGCTCGACTCCCTCCAATTAATTTACCCACTTTCTCAGGAAAAGATGAGGAAGATTGGGACGAATTTTGGAACAAATTCGTTGACCTTGTAGACTCAAAACAATCTTTACCAAAGAGTAGTAAATTCTCTTATTTGCAAGGTCAATTATCAGGTGAGGCTAAAACAGTAGTATCCCATCTGAGATTAACTAATGACGGCTATGATCTGGCAGTAAAACTCCTCAAGGATAATTATGCTGATCCAGAAGTAAGAACATCACATTTAGTTCATGAGCTGTTGCATTTACCCCCACCGGAGGCTTCAGCTGATTCACTCCAAGTCTTCAAGCTGGAGGTAGAATCATTGATCAATGCCCTCAGCCTGACAGCAGATACAAACGGGGCTGAGTGGGTCTTGAAAATAATTGTCCAGGAGAAAATACCTAGGGACATATTGAGACAAATGAGTGCTCATTACAATAAAAGCATCTTATCCATGAATGAAATATCTGAAGGTTTAAAGTCAGTAGTTCATCAATTACGAACACATGACAAATTAAAACCACCAAGTAAACCCTCAGAAACCAATAATAGTAAACCACAGAGTACCAAAGGTACTCCAAATCAATCTAGACAATATAATTCAACACCAAAGTGGAACAGTAGCAGTGTGGGCGTATATGCAGTGGGACCCTCCAAGCCTATAGTTACTGTGTCACCCAAGAACGTGACACCAAAGGGTACTGGAAGCTATGGAACATGTTTGTTCTGCAATGAGAAACATTCAATGTACCACTGCTCTAATCTTCCTGATAGTGACGCCCGTGTTGAGCGACTCAAAGATTTGCAACATTGCACGAGGTGCCTCAGGAAACATAACATCAAGGACTGTGATACCCAATTACACACCTGTAATAGGTGTAACAAAGGTCAACACCATGCAGCATTGTGCAGAGACACCAAAACAACGTCTCCAAACCCCAAGGTGGAAGATAGCATTCCCACCACAGTACAGTACTGCAAGGTGCAACAAACAAACAGTGTCCAATCGGCAAAGTCTAAAGGTAATACGACTTTGCCTACTGCCCAAATTACCATCCTGAATAAGAGGGCCAAGGTCCATACCCGTGGGTTGTTTGACCAAGGATCCCAGAGAACATATATCACTAAAAAGTTGGCAGATGAACTACAATTAAGGCCTGTAGCCCAGACGTCATTCAACATCTCAGGGTTTGTAACAGATGCAGGACCTCAAGTCTACCAGGTGGTACAACCATCAGTACGCTTAGGCAGGTACGTCTGTCGAGTACAAGCCATTGTGGTGGACAAAATACCAGTAGACCTACAAGTTCAAGGTCTGAGAGCAACAGCCAAATTCCTGAGAAATAGAGGAATAAAATTGGCAGATAATATTAAGTCTGATCACCTCACCGACTTCGGTCTCCTTGTAGGGACAGACTATTGTCATCGATTCATCGGTAGCCCTACTAAATATCAGGGTATAACCATGTTAAACTCTGCAGGAGGTAAATTACTCTCAGGCCCAGTATCAAGCCTGAGGAGACCTATGCCTGCAGATAAACAATACCAGTAGAAATCTAAATTTGTCAGCTGATTATATTTCTCCAGTAGCATTATACTAAGGAGATTACAGCTGACTATAGTAACAGAGGTTGATGTTAGTATCATCATTTAAAGCTGAAGATGAGTTCATGAGGCCTCAGTGGCAAATCAGTGAACAGTAGCCTAAAACAGCTACAAGTCACTGCGACCAATGTCACTGAATCCACTGCAATCTCAGAACCATACTTTACTTTAATGATGAGCTATTCAATCTTCTGAATCAATTAACTAAATTAAACCCCAATAAATCTGATGACTGATTTGATACATTTATTATTTAATCAAGATGTATTCCATGGGCCTCAGTGTTTATATATCAGTGACCAGTTACCTGAACAAACTTCAAGTTATATCTAATGTCACTGATCTCACTGCAGTCCCTGAATCATACTTGACTGTAGTACTTGATCACATCCAGTCTTCTGGGTTAAATAACATGTAATAAGGCTTGAATATTAGCCTTTCAAGAGTTGACAGGGAAATGAAATCGCATTAGACTTCTAACCCCTGCAACTCTAGTACGGGACATCCGTCCTGTACGAACAGACACACAAATGTGTGATTACTAACTACTAACATCAAATTAATCTAATAATTCGAAGGAGGAGTATCGGTGTTCGTCTGTTCTAAAGAGGACTTCGACCCGTGAGCAGCCCCCTGGGGAATTATGTCGGAAAATCCGACACCATTTAATATATCATACAGATAATAGCTGTATTACCAACAAGTTACCCATAGAAAACGTACTTGTAGTGGAATTACCGTCTATAGAAAACGGGATATCATCACCACATACTATTATAATTCACCAGCTATTCTGGTGGGAATTATTCTTAAATACATTAGTCTTTGGACTTTACCATCATAAAAACATCTTATATAAATTAACTTAATTATCAATATTAAAGTAGAGTAAATGTGACCCTTCTATCACGTTCTGAAATCTGGACAATGTAAGCCAGGCGTCAGAGTGGAGGAAGGAGGGCAGCCATTGTTGTTATACGAGACCAGAGGCTCACACGGGAGCAAATTCGGCTCCTGTTAAATTTACTTGGACGTAGTGTTATGGAACCCAAAGGTGTACCATTGTCAACACGCTGTCTACAAATACAAGTTAAGTGTCTATCCGAAACCCGTTTATCATTCATTTATGGCCATTAATGTCAGGATATAGGGTTAGCCGGTTAGAACGCGAAATCGCCTCATACTAAAGGTAATTAAGCCAGGTCTTTAATGTTCCATGTACTGTATAGTGTTTTCTCTGATATAGCTTGTCATATATAGTATCTGGCTTCACAGCTAGCGCACTTTTGACAGGTCAAGACGAGGATGCAAGATTTTGTGCACCAGTTACTGGGTGATATGGAAGCTACCTCAAAGAGGATAATTTGGTGTCTACACTCTAGTTATACCTGGTGGACTAACCTGCTGTACTATAAGAGAAGGAACCTCATCAATGTATGTAGCTATTAATGTAGTTTGATTGGCTGCATATATATAAATATAAACCCCCCTAATGTGTAGAGGATCGATTTGTGAGATTATGAGATTATTGCAGAAATACAGTCCACTTATCATTATACAAATTGCTATCGAAGTATATAAATTAACGTAAATATAAATTCATATAAATTAAATAAATATAAATCTCACAGGTCGGTTCCCACAATGTCGATGGGTGAGGTCAGGGAGGTTTAGATGGGTGGGGTCAGGGTGGTGTAGATGGGTGAGGTCAGGGTGGTGTAGATGGGTGAGGTCAGGGAGGTGTAGATGGGTGAGGTCAGGGTGGTGTAGATGGGTGAGGTCAGGGAGGTGTAGATGGGTGGGGTCAGGGTGGTGTAGATGGGGAGAGGTCAGGGTGGTGTAGATGGGTGAGGTCAAGGTGGTGTTGATGGGTGGGGTCAGGGTCGTGTAGATAGGTGAGGTCAGGGTGGTGTAGATGGATGAGGTCAGGGTGGTGTAGATGGGTGAGGTCAGGGTGGTGTAGATGGATGAGGTCAGGGTGGTGTAGATGAGTGGGGTCAGGGTGGTGAAGATGGGTGAGGTCAGGGTGGTGTAGATGGGTGAGGTCAGGGAGGTGTTGATGGGTGAGGTCAGGGTGGTGTAGATGGGGTGAGGTCAGGGTGGTGTAGATGGGTGAGGTCAGGGTGGTGTAGATGAGTCAGATCAGGGAGGTGTAGATGGGTGAGGTCAGGGTGGTGTAGATGGGTGGGGTCAGGGTGGTGTAGATGGGTGAGGTCAGGGTGGTGTAGATGGGTGAGGTCAGGGAGGTATAGATGGGTGAGGTCAGGGTGGTGTAGATGAGTCAGATCAGGGTGGTGTAGATGGGTGAGGTCAGGGTGGTGTAGATGAGTCAGATCAGGGAGGTGTAGATGGGTGAGGTCAGGGTGGTGTAGATGGGTGAGGTCAGGGAGGTGTAGATGGGTGAGGTCAGGGTGGTGTAGATGGGTGAGGTCAGGGTGGTGTAGATGCATGAGGTTAGGGTGGTGTAGATGGGCGAGTTGAGGGTGGTGTAGATGGATGAGGTCAGGGTGGTGTAGATGGGTGGGGTCAGGGTGGTGTAGCTGGGGTGAGGTCAGGGTGGTGTAGATGGGTGAGGTCATGGTGGTGTAGATGGATGAGGTCAGGGTGGTGTAGATGGGTGAGGTCAGGGTGATGTAGATGGATGAGGTCAGGGTGAGGTAGATGGGTGGGGTCAGGGTGGTGTAGATGGGTGAGGTCAGGGTAGTGTAGATGGGGTGAAGTCAGGGTGGTGTAGATGGGTGAGGTCAGGGAGGGGTAGATGGGGTGAGGACAGGGTGGTGATGTAAATGGTTGAGGTCAAGGTGGTGTAGAAGGGTGAGGTCAGGGAGGTGTAGATGGGGTGAGGTCAGGGTGGTGTAGATGGGTGTGGTCAGGGTGGTGTAGATGAGTCAGATCAGGGAGGTGTAGATGGGTGAGGTCAGGGTGGTGTAGATGGGGTGAGGTCAGGGTGGTGTAGATGGGTTAGGTCAGGGTGGTGTAGATGGGGTGAGGTCAGGTTGGTGTAGATGGGTGGGGTCAGGGTGGTGTAGATGGATGAGGTCAGGGTGGTGTAGATGGGTGAGGTCTGGGTGGTGTAGATGGAGTGAGGTCAGGGTGGTGTAGATGGGTGAGGTCAGGGAGGTGTAGATGGGTGGGGTCAGGGTGGTGTAGATGGGTGAGGTCAGGGAGGTGTAGATGGGTGAGGTCAGGGTGGTGTAGATGGGTGAGGTCAGGGAGGTGTAGATGGGTAGGGCCAGGGTGGTGTAGATGGGTGAGGTCAGGGAGGTGTAGATGGGTGAGGTCAGGGTGGTGTAGTTGGGTGAGGTCAGGGAGGTGTAGATGGGAGGGGTCAAGGTGTTGTAGATGGGTGAGGTCAGGGTGGTGTAGATGGGTGAGGTCAGGGAGGTGTAGATGGGTGAGGTCAGGTTGGTGTAGATGGGTGAGGTCAGGGAGGTGTAGATGGGTGAGGTCAGGGTGGTGTAGATGGGTCAGGTCAGGGAGGTGTAGATGGGTGAGGTCAGGTTGGTGTAGATGGGTGAGGTCAGGGAGGTGTAGATGGGTGAGGTCAGGGTGGTGTAGATGGGTCAGGTCAGGGAGGTGTAGATGGGTGAGGTAAGGGTAGTGTAGATGGGTGAGGTCAGGGTGGTGTAGATGGGTCAGGTCATGGTGGTGTAGATGGGTCAGGTCAGGGTGGTGTAGATAGGGTGAGGTCAGGGTGGTGTAGATGGGTGAGGTCAGGGAGGTGTAGATGGGTGAGGTCAGGCTGGTGTAGATGGGGTGAGGTCAGGGTGGTGTAGATGGGTGAGGTCAGAGTGGTGTAGATGGGGTGAGGTCCGGGTGGTGTAGATGGGTGGGGTCAGGGTGGTGTAGATGGGGTGAGGTCAGGGTGGTGTAGATGGGTGAGGTCAGGGTGGTGTAGATGAGTCAGATCAGGGTGGTGTAGATGGGTCAGGTCAGGGTGGTGTAGATGGGTCAGGTCAGGGAGGTGTAGATGGGTCATGTCAGGGTGGTGTAGATGGGGTGAGGTCAGGGTGGTGTAGATGGGAGACGTCAGGGAGGTGTAGATGGGTGAGGTCAGGCTGGTGTAGATGGGGTGAGGTCAGGGTGATGTCGATGGGTGAGGTCAGGGAGGTGTAGATGGGTGGGGTCAGGGTGGTGTAGATGGGTGAGGTCAGGGTGGTGTAGATGGGTGAGGTCAGGGAGGTGTAGATGGGTGAGGTCAGGGTGGTGTAGATGGGTGAGGTCAGGGAGGTGTAGATGGGTGGGGTCAGGGTGGTGTAGATGGGGAGAGGTCAGGGTGGTGTTGATGGGTGAGGTCAAGGTGGTGTTGATGGGTGGGGTCAGGGTGGTGTAGATAGGTGAGGTCAGGGTGGTGTAGATGGATGAGGTCAGGGTGGTGTAGATGGGTGAGGTCAGGGTGGTGTAGATGGATGAGGTCAGGGTGGTGTAGATGAGTGGGGTCAGGGTGGTGAAGATGGGTGAGGTCAGGGTGGTGTAGATGGGTGAGGTCAGGGAGGTGTAGATGGGTGAGGTCAGGGTGGTGTAGATGGGGTGAGGTCAGGGTGGTGTAGATGGGTGAGGTCAGGGTGGTGTAGATGAGTCAGATCTGGGAGGTGTTGATGGGTGAGGTCAGGGTGGTGTAGATGGGTGGGGTCAGGGTGGTGTAGATGGGTGAGGTCAGGGTGGTGTAGATGGGTGAGGTCAGGGAGGTGTAGATGGGTGAGGTCAGGGTGGTGTAGATAGGTGAGGTCAGGGAGGTGTAGATGGGTGGGGTCAGGGTGGTGTAGATGGGGTGAGGTCAGGGTGGTGTAGATGGGTGAGGTCAAGGTGGTGTTGATGGGTGGGGTCAGGGTGGTGTAGATGGGTGAGGTCAGGGTGGTGTAGATGGATGAGGTCAGGGTGGTGTAGATGGGTGAGGTCAGGGTGGTGTAGATGGATGAGGTCAGGGTGGTGTAGATGAGTGGGGTCAGGGTGGTGAAGATGGGTGAGGTCAGGGTGGTGTAGATGGGTGAGGTCAGGGTGGTGTAGATGAGTCAGATCAGGGAGGTGTAGATGGGTGAGGTCAGGGTGGTGTAGATGGGTGAGGTCAGGGAGGTGTAGATGGGTGAGGTCAGGGTGGTGTAGCTGGGGTGAGGTCAGGGTGGTGTAGATGGGTGAGGTCAGGGTGGTGTAGATGCATGAGGTTAGGGTGGTGTAGATGGGTGAGTTGAGGGTGGTGTAGATGGATGAGGTCAGGGTGGTGTAGATGGGTGGGGTCAGGGTGGTGTAGCTGGGGTGAGGTCAGGGTGGTGTAGATGGGTGAGGTCAGGGTGGTGTAGATGGATGAGGTCAGGGTGGTGTAGATGGGTGAGGTCAGGGTGATGTAGATGGATGAGGTCAGGGTGGTGTAGATGGGTGGGGTCAGGGTGGTGTAGATGGGGAGATGTCAGGGTGGTGTAGATGGGTGAGGTCAAGATGGTGTTGATGGGTGGGGTCAGGGTCGTGTAGATAGGTGAGGTCAGGGTGGTGTAGATGGATGAGGTCAGGGTGGTGTAGATGGGTGAGGTCAGGGTGGTGTAGATGGATGAGGTCAGGGTGGTGTAGATGAGTGGGGTCAGGGTGGTGAAGATGGGTGAGGTCAGGGTGGTGTAGATGGGTGAGGTCAGGGAGGTGTTGATGGGTGAGGTCAGGGTGGTGTAGATGGGGTGAGGTCAGGGTGGTGTAGATGGGTGAGGTCAGGGTGGTGTAGATGAGTCAGATCAGGGAGGTGTAGATGGGTGAGGTCAGGGTGGTGTAGATGGGTGGGGTCAGGGTGGTGTAGATGGGTGAGGTCAGGGTGGTGTAGATGGGTGAGGTCAGGGAGGTATAGATGGGTGAGGTCAGGGTAGTGTAGATAGGTGAGGTCAGGGAGGTGTAGATGGGTGGGGTCAGGGTGGTGTAGATGGGGTGAGGTCAGGGTGGTGTAGATGGGTGAGGTCAAGGTGGTGTTGATGGGTGGGGTCAGGGTGGTGTAGATGGGTGAGGTCAGGGTGGTGTAGATGGATGAGGTCAGGGTGGTGTAGATGGGTGAGGTCAGGGTGGTGTAGATGGGTGAGGTCAGGGTGGTGTAGATGAGTCAGATCAGGGAGGTGTAGATGGGTGAGGTCAGGGTGGTGTAGATGGGTGAGGTCAGGGAGGTGTAGATGGGTGAGGTCAGGGTGGTGTAGCTGGGGTGAGGTCAGGGTGGTGTAGATGGGTGAGGTCAGGGTGGTGTAGATGCATGAGGTTAGGGTGGTGTAGATGGGCGAGTTGAGGGTGGTGTAGATGGATGAGGTCAGGGTGGTGTAGATGGGTGGGGTCAGGGTGGTGTAGCTGGGGTGAGGTCAGGGTGGTGTAGATGGGTGAGGTCAGGGTGGTGTAGATGGATGAGGTCAGGGTGGTGTAGATGGGTGAGGTCAGGGTGATGTAGATGGATGAGGTCAGGGTGAGGTAGATGGGTGGGGTCAGGGTGGTGTACATGGGTGAGGTCAGGGTGGTGTAGATGGGTTAGGTCAGGGTGGTGTAGATGGGGTGAGGTCAGGTTGGTGTAGATGGGTGGGGTCAGGGTGGTGTAGATGGATGAGGTCAGGGTGGTGTAGATGGGTGAGGTCTGGGTGGTGTAGATGGAGTGAGGTCAGGGTGGTGTAGATGGGTGACGTCAGGGAGGTGTAGATGGGTGGGGTCAGGGTGGTGTAGATGGGTGAGGTCAGGGAGGTGTAGATGGGTGAGGTCAGGGTGGTGTAGATGGGTGAGGTCAGGGAGGTGTAGATGGGTAGGGCCAGGGTGGTGTAGATGGGTGAGGTCAGGGAGGTGTAGATGGGTGAGGTCAGGGTGGTGTAGTTGGGTGAGGTCAGGGAGGTGTAGATGGGAGGGGTCAAGGTGTTGTAGATGGGTGAGGTCAGGGTGGTGTAGATGGGTGAGGTCAGGGAGGTGTAGATGGGTGAGGTCAGGTTGGTGTAGATGGGAGAGGTCAGGGAGGTGTAGATGGGTGAGGTCAGGGTGGTGTAGATGGGTCAGGTCAGGGAGGTGTAGATGGGTGAGGTCAGGTTGGTGTAGATGGGTGAGGTCAGGGAGGTGTAGATGGGTGAGGTCAGGGTGGTGTAGATGGGTCAGGTCAGGGAGGTGTAGATGGGTGAGGTAAGGGTGGTGTAGATGGGTGAGGTCAGGGTGGTGTAGATGGGTCAGGTCATGGTGGTGTAGATGGGTCAGGTCAGGGTGGTGTAGATAGGGTGAGGTCAGGGTGGTGTAGATGGGTGAGGTCAGGGAGGTGTAGATGGGTGAGGTCAGGCTGGTGTAGATGGGGTGAGGTCAGGGTGGTGTAGATGGGTGAGGTCAGAGTGGTGTAGATGGGGTGAGGTCCGGGTGGTGTAGATGGGTGGGGTCAGGGTGGTGTAGATGGGGTGAGGTCAGGGTGGTGTAGATGGGTGAGGTCAGGGTGGTGTAGATGAGTCAGATCAGGGTGGTGTAGATGGGTCAGGTCAGGGTGGTGTAGATGGGTCAGGTCAGGGAGGTGTAGATGGGTCATGTCAAGGTGGTGTAGATGGGGTGAGGTCAGGGTGGTGTAGATGGGAGACGTCAGGGAGGTGTAGATGGGTGAGGTCAGGCTGGTGTAGATGGGGTGAGGTCAGGGTGATGTCGATGGGTGAGGTCAGGGAGGTGTAGATGGGTGGGGTCAGGGTGGTGTAGATGGGTGAGGTCAGGGTGGTGTAGATGGGTGAGGTCAGGGAGGTGTAGATGGGTGAGGTCAGGGTGGTGTAGATGGGTGAGGTCAGGGAGGTGTAGATGGGTGGGGTCAGGGTGGTGTAGATGGGGAGAGGTCAGGGTGGTGTTGATGGGTGAGGTCAAGGTGGTGTTGATGGGTGGGGTCAGGGTGGTGTAGATAGGTGAGGTCAGGGTGGTGTAGATGGATGAGGTCAGGGTGGTGTAGATGGGTGAGGTCATGGTGGTGTAGATGGATGAGGTCAGGGTGGTGTAGATGAGTGGGGTCAGGGTGGTGAAGATGGGTGAGGTCAGGGTGGTGTAGATGGGTGAGGTCAGGGAGGTGTAGATGGGTGAGGTCAGGGTGGTGTAGATGGGGTGAGGTCAGGGTGGTGTAGATGGGTGAGGTCAGGGTGGTGTAGATGAGTCAGATCAGGGAGGTGTTGATGGGTGAGGTCAGGGTGGTGTAGATGGGTGGGGTCAGGGTGGTGTAGATGGGTGAGGTCAGGGTGGTGTAGATGGGTGAGGTCAGGGAGGTGTAGATGGGTGAGGTCAGGGAGGTGTAGATAGGTGAGGTCAGGGAGGTGTAGATGGGTGGGGTCAGGGTGGTGTAGATGGGGTGAGGTCAGGGTGGTGTAGATGGGTGAGGTCAAGGTGGTGTTGATGGGTGGGGTCAGGGTGGTGTAGATGGGTGAGGTCAGGGTGGTGTAGATGGATGAGGTCAGGGTGGTGTAGATGGGTGAGGTCAGGGTGGTGTAGATGGATGAGGTCAGGGTGGTGTAGATGAGTGGGGTCAGGGTGGTGAAGATGGGTGAGGTCAGGGTGGTGTAGATGGGTGAGGTCAGGGTGGTGTAGATGAGTCAGATCAGGGAGGTGTAGATGGGTGAGGTCAGGGTGGTGTAGATGGGTGAGGTCAGGGAGGTGTAGATGGGTGAGGTCAGGGTGGTGTAGCTGGGGTGAGGTCAGGGTGGTGTAGATGGGTGAGGTCAGGGTGGTGTAGATGCATGAGGTTAGGGTGGTGTAGATGGGTGAGTTGAGGGTGGTGTAGATGGATGAGGTCAGGGTGGTGTAGATGGGTGGGGTCAGGGTGGTGTAGCTGGGGTGAGGTCAGGGTGGTGTAGATGGGTGAGGTCAGGGTGGTGTAGATGGATGAGGTCAGGGTGGTGTAGATGGGTGAGGTCAGGGTGATGTAGATGGATGAGGTCAGGGTGGTGTAGATGGGTGGGGTCAGGGTGGTGTAGATGGGTGAGGTCAGGGTAGTGTAGATGGGGTGAAGTCAGGGTGGTGTAGATGGGTGAGGTCAGGGAGGGGTAGATGGGGTGAGGTCAGGGTGGTGATGTAAATGGTTGAGGTCAAGGTGGTGTAGAAGGGTGAGGTCAGGGAGGTGAAGATGGGGTGAGGTCAGGGTGGTGTAGATGGGTGAGGTCAGGGTGGTGTAGATGAGTCAGATCAGGGAGGTGTAGATGGGTGAGGTCAGGGTGGTGTAGATGGGGTGAGGTCAGGGTGGTGTAGATGGGTTAGGTCAGGGTGGTGTAGATGGGGTGAGGTCAGGTTGGTGTAGATGGGTGGGGTCAAGTTGGTGTAGATGGATGAGGTCAGGGTGGTGTAGATGGGTGAGGTCTGGGTGGTGTAGATGGAGTGAGGTCAGGGTGGTGTAGATGGGTGAGGTCAGGGAGGTGTAGATGGGTGGGGTCAGGGTGGTGTAGATGGGTGAGGTCAGGGAGGTGTAGATGGGTGAGGTCAGGGTGGTGTAGATGGGTGAGGTCAGGGAGGTGTAGATGGGTAGGGTCAGGGTGGTGTAGATGGGTGAGGTCAGGGAGGTGTAGATGGGTGAGATCAGGGTGGTGTAGTTGGGTGAGGTCAGGGAGGTGTAGATGGGTGGGGTCAAGGTGTTGTAGATGGGTGAGGTCAGGGTGGTGTAGATGGGTGAGGTCAGGGAGGTGTAGATGGGTGAGGTCAGGTTGGTGTAGATGGGTGAGGTCAGGGAGGTGTAGATGGGTGAGGTCAGGGTGGTGTAGATGGGTCAGGTCAGGGAGGTGTAGATGGGTGAGGTAAGGGTGGTGTAGATGGGTGAGGTCAGGGTGGTGTAGATGGGTCAGGTCATGGTGGTGTAGATGGGTCAGGTCAGGGTGGTGTAGATAGGGTGAGGTCAGGGTGGTGTAGATGGGTGAGGTCAGGGAGGTGTAGATGGGTGAGGTCAGGCTGGTGTAGATGGGGTGAGGTCAGGGTGGTGTAGATGGGTGAGGTCAGGGTGGTGTAGATAGGGTGAGGTCCGGGTGGTGTAGATGGTTGGGGTCAGGGAGGTGTAGATGGGGTGAGGTCAGGGTGGTGTAGATGGGTGAGGTCAGGGTGGTGTAGATGAGTCAGATCAGGGTGGTGTAGATGGGTCAGGTCAGGGTGGTGTAGATGGGTGAGGTCAGGGAGGTGTAGATGGGTCATGTCAGGGTGGTGTAGATGGGGTGAGGTCAGGGTGGTGTAGATGGGAGACGTCAGGGAGGTGTAGATGGGTGAGGTCAGGCTGGTGTAGATGGGGTGAGGTCAGGGTGATGTCGATGGGTGAGGTCAGGGAGGTGTAGATGGGTGGGGTCAGGGTGGTGTAGATGGGTGAGGTCAGGGTGGTGTAGATGGGTGAGGTCAGGGAGGTGTAGATGGGTGAGGTCAGGGTGGTGTAGATGGGTGAGGTCAGGGAGGTGTAGATGGGTGGGGTCAGGGTGGTGTAGATGGGGAGAGGTCAGGGTGGTGTTGATGGGTGAGGTCAAGGTGGTGTTGATGGGTGGGGTCAGGGTGGTGTAGATAGGTGAGGTCAGGGTGGTGTAGATGGATGAGGTCAGGGTGGTGTAGATGGGTGAGGTCAGGGTGGTGTAGATGGATGAGGTCAGGGTGGTGTAGATGAGTGGGGTCAGGGTGGTGAAGATGGGTGAGGTCAGGGTGGTGTAGATGGGTGAGGTCAGGGAGGTGTAGATGGGTGAGGTCAGGGTGGTGTAGATGGGGTGAGGTCAGGGTGGTGTAGATGGGTGAGGTCAGGGTGGTGTAGATGAGTCAGATCAGGGAGGTGTTGATGGGTGAGGTCAGGGTGGTGTAGATGGGTGGGGTCAGGGTGGTGTAGATGGGTGAGGTCAGGGTGGTGTAGATGGGTGAGGTCAGGGAGGTGTAGATGGGTGAGGTCAGGGTGGTGTAGATAGGTGAGGTCAGGGAGGTGTAGATGGGTGGGGTCAGGGTGGTGTAGATGGGGTGAGGTCAGGGTGGTGTAGATGGGTGAGGTCAAGGTGGTGTTGATGGGTGGGGTCAGGGTGGTGTAGATGGGTGAGGTCAGGGTGGTGTAGATGGATGAGGTCAGGGTGGTGTAGATGGGTGAGGTCAGGGTGGTGTAGATGGATGAGGTCAGGGTGGTGTAGATGAGTGGGGTCAGGGTGGTGAAGATGGGTGAGGTCAGGGTGGTGTAGATGGGTGAGGTCAGGGTGGTGTAGATGAGTCAGATCAGGGAGGTGTAGATGGGTGAGGTCAGGGTGGTGTAGATGGGTGAGGTCAGGGAGGTGTAGATGGGTGAGGTCAGGGTGGTGTAGCTGGGGTGAGGTCAGGGTGGTGTAAATGGGTGAGGTCAGGGTGGTGTAGATGCATGAGGTTAGGGTGGTGTAGATGGGTGAGTTGAGGGTGGTGTAGATGGATGAGGTCAGGGTGGTGTAGATGGGTGGGGTCAGGGTGGTGTAGCTGGGGTGAGGTCAGGGTGGTGTAGATGGGTGAGGTCAGGGTGGTGTAGATGGATGAGGTCAGGGTGGTGTAGATGGGTGAGGTCAGGGTGATGTAGATGGATGAGGTCAGGGTGGTGTAGATGGGTGGGGTCAGGGTGGTGTAGATGGGTGAGGTCAGGGTAGTGTAGATGGGGTGAAGTCAGGGTGGTGTAGATGGGTGAGGTCAGGGAGGGGTAGATGGGGTGAGGTCAGGGTGGTGATGTAAATGGTTGAGGTCAAGGTGGTGTAGAAGGGTGAGGTCAGGGAGGTGTAGATGGGGTGAGGTCAGGGTGGTGTAGATGGGTGAGGTCAGGGTGGTGTAGATGAGTCAGATCAGGGAGGTGTAGATGGGTTAGGTCAGGGTGGTGTAGATGGGGTGAGGTCAGGGTGGTGTAGATGGGTTAGGTCAGGGTGGTGTAGATGGGGTGAGGTCAGGTTGGTGTAGATGGGTGGGGTCAGGGTGGTGTAGATGGATGAGGTCAGGGTGGTGTAGATGGGTGAGGTCTGGGTGGTGTAGATGGAGTGAGGTCAGGGTGGTGTAGATGGGTGAGGTCAGGGAGGTGTAGATGGGTGGGGTCAGGGTGGTGTAGATGGGTGAGGTCAGGGAGGTGTAGATGGGTGAGGTCAGGGTGGTGTAGATGGGTGAGGTCAGGGAGGTGTAGATGGGTAGGGTCAGGGTGGTGTAGATGGGTGAGGTCAGGGAGGTGTAGATGGGTGAGATCAGGGTGGTGTAGTTGGGTGAGGTCAGGGAGGTGTAGATGGGTGGGGTCAAGGTGTTGTAGATGGGTGAGGTCAGGGTGGTGTAGATGGGTGAGGTCAGGGAGGTGTAGATGGGTGAGGTCAGGTTGGTGTAGATGGGTGAGGTCAGGGAGGTGTAGATGGGTGAGGTCAGGGTGGTGTAGATGGGTCAGGTCAGGGAGGTGTAGATGGGTGAGGTAAGGGTGGTGTAGATGGGTGAGGTCAGGGTGGTGTAGATGGGTCAGGTCATGGTGGTGTAGATGGGTCAGGTCAGGGTGGTGTAGATAGGGTGAGGTCAGGGTGGTGTAGATGGGTGAGGTCAGGGAGGTGTAGATGGGTGAGGACAGGCTGGTGTAGATGGGGTGAGGTCAGGGTGGTGTAGATGGGTGAGGTCAGGGTGGTGTAGATGGGGTGAGGTCCGGGTGGTGTAGATGGGTGGGGTCAGGGTGGTGTAGATGGGGTGAGGTCAGGGTGGTGTAGATGGGTGAGGTCAGGGTGGTGTAGATGAGTCAGATCAGGGTGGTGTAGATGGGTCAGGTCAGGGTGGTGTAGATGGGTCAGGTCAGGGAGGTGTAGATGGGTCATGTCAGGGTGGTGTAGATGGGGTGAGGTCAGGGTGGTGTAGATGGGAGACGTCAGGGAGGTGTAGATGGGTGAGGTCAGGCTGGTGTAGATGGGGTGAGGTCAGGGTGATGTCGATGGGTGAGGTCAGGGAGGTGTAGATGGGTGGGGTCAGGGTGGTGTAGATGGGTGAGGTCAGGGTGGTGTAGATGGGTGAGGTCAGGGAGGTGTAGATGGGTGAGGTCAGGGTGGTGTAGATGGGTGAGGTCAGGGAGGTGTAGATGGGTGGGGTCAGGGTGGTGTAGATGGGGAGAGGTCAGGGTGGTGTTGATGGGTGAGGTCAAGGTGGTGTTGATGGGTGGGGTCAGGGTGGTGTAGATAGGTGAGGTCAGGGTGGTGTAGATGGATGAGGTCAGGGTGGTGTAGATGGGTGAGGTCAGGGTGGTGTAGATGGATGAGGTCAGGGTGGTGTAGATGAGTGGGGTCAGGGTGGTGAAGATGGGTGAGGTCAGGGTGGTGTAGATGGGTGAGGTCAGGGAGGTGTAGATGGGTGAGGTGAGGGTGGTGTAGATGGGGTGAGGTCAGGGTGGTGTAGATGGGTGAGGTCAGGGTGGTGTAGATGAGTCAGATCAGTGAGGTGTTGATGGGTGAGGTCAGGGTGGTGTAGATGGGTGGGGTCAGGGTGGTGTAGATGGGTGAGGTCAGGGTGGTGTAGATGGGTGAGGTCAGGGAGGTGTAGATGGGTGAGGTCAGGGTGGTGTAGATAGGTGAGGTCAGGGAGGTGTAGATGGGTGGGGTCAGGGTGGTGTAGATGGGGTGAGGTCAGGGTGGTGTAGATGGGTGAGGTCAAGGTGGTGTTGATGGGTGGGGTCAGGGTGGTGTAGATGGGTGAGGTCAGGATGGTGTAGATGGATGAGGTCAGGGTGGTGTAGATGGGTGAGGTCAGGGTGGTGTAGATGGATGAGGTCAGGGTGGTGTAGATGAGTGGGGTCAGGGTGGTGAAGATGGGTGAGGTCAGGGTGGTGTAGATGGGTGAGGTCAGGGTGGTGTAGATGAGTCAGATCAGGGAGGTGTAGATGGGTGAGGTCAGGGTGGTGTAGATGGGTGAGGTCAGGGAGGTGTAGAGGGGTGAGGTCAGGGTGGTGTAGCTGGGGTGAGGTCAGGGTGGTGTAGATGGGTGAGGTCAGGGTGGTGTAGATGCATGAGGTTAGGGTGGTGTAGATGGGTGAGTTGAGGGTGGTGTAGATGGATGAGGTCAGGGTGGTGTAGATGGGTGGGGTCAGGGTGGTGTAGCTGGGGTGAGGTCAGGGTGGTGTAGATGGGTGAGGTCAGGGTGGTGTAGATGGATGAGGTCAGGGTGGTGTAGATGGGTGAGGTCAGGGTGATGTAGATGGATGAGGTCAGGGTGGTGTAGATGGGTGGGGTCAGGGTGGTGTAGATGGGTGAGGTCAGGGTAGTGTAGATGGGGTGAAGTCAGGGTGGTGTAGATGGGTGAGGTCAGGGAGGGGTAGATGGGGTGAGGTCAGGGTGGTGATGTAAATGGTTGAGGTCAAGGTGGTGTAGAAGGGTGAGGTCAGGGAGGTGTAGATGGGGTGAGGTCAGGGTGGTGTAGATGGGTGAGGTCAGGGTGGTGTAGATGAGTCAGATCAGGGAGGTGTAGATGGGTGAGGTCAGGGTGGTGTAGATGGGGTGAGGTCAGGGTGGTGTAGATGGGTTAGGTCAGGGTGGTGTAGATGGGGTGAGGTCAGGTTGGTGTAGATGGGTGGGGTCAGGGTGGTGTAGATGGATGAGGTCAGGGTGGTGTAGATGGGTGAGGTCTGGGTGGTGTAGATGGAGTGAGGTCAGGGTGGTGTAGATGGGTGAGGTCAGGGAGGTGTAGATGGGTGGGGTCAGGGTGGTGTAGATGGGTGAGGTCAGGGAGGTGTAGATGGGTGAGGTCAGGGTGGTGTAGATGGGTGAGGTCAGGGAGGTGTAGATGGGTAGGGTCAGGGTGGTGTAGATGGGTGAGGTCAGGGAGGTGTAGATGGGTGAGATCAAGGTGGTGTAGTTGGGTGAGGTCAGGGAGGTGTAGATGGGTGGGGTCAAGGTGTTGTAGATGGGTGAGGTCAGGGTGGTGTAGATGGGTGAGGTCAGGGAGGTGTAGATGGGTGAGGTCAGGTTGGTGTAGATGGGTGAGGTCAGGGAGGTGTAGATGGGTGAGGTCAGGGTGGTGTAGATGGGTCAGGTCAGGGAGGTGTAGATGGGTGAGGTAAGGGTGGTGTAGATGGGTGAGGTCAGGGTGGTGTAGATGGGTCAGGTCATGGTGGTGTAGATGGGTCAGGTCAGGGTGGTGTAGATAGGGTGAGGTCAGGGTGGTGTAGATGGGTGAGGTCAGGGAGGTGTAGATGGGTGAGGTCAGGCTGGTGTAGATGGGGTGAGGTCAGGGTGGTGTAGATGGGTGAGGTCAGGGTGGTGTAGATGGGGTGAGGTCCGGGTGGTGTAGATGGGGGGGGGGTCAGGGTGGTGTAGATGGGGTGAGGTCAGGGTGGTGTAGATGGGTGAGGTCAGGGTGGTGTAGATGAGTCAGATCAGGGTGGTGTAGATGGGTCAGGTCAGGGTGGTGTAGATGGGTCAGGTCAGGGAGGTGTAGATGGGTCATGTCAGGGTGGTGTAGATGGGGTGAGGTCAGGGTGGTGTAGATGGGAGAGGTCAGGGAGGTGTAGATGGGTGAGGTCAGGCTGGTGTAGATGGGGTGAGGTCAGGGTGATGTCGATGGGTGAGGTCAGGGAGGTGTAGATGGGTGGGGTCAGTGTGGTGTAGATGGGTGAGGTCAGGGTGGTGTAGATGGGTGAGGTCAGGGAGGTGTAGATGGGTGAGGTCAGGGTGGTGTAGATGGGGTGAGGTCAGGGTGGTGTAGATGGGTGAGGCCAGGGTGGTGTTGATGGGGTTAGGTCAGAATAGTGTAGATGGAGTAATTTCAGGGTTGTGTAGATGGGGTAAGGTCAGGGTAGAGTGGATGGGATGAGGTCAGGGTGGTGTTGATGGGGTGAGGTCAGGGTGGTGTAGATGGGTGAGGTCAGAGTGGTGTAGATGGGTGACATCTGGGTGGTGTAGATGGGTGAGGTCAGGGTGGTGTAGGTGGTTGAGGTCAGGGTGGTGTAGATGGGTGAGGTCAGGGAGGTGTAGATGGGTGGGGTCAGGGTGGTGTGGATGGGGTGAGGTCAGGGTGGTGTAGATGGGTGAGGTCAGGGTGGTGTGGATGGGTGGGGTCAGGGTGGTGTAGATGGATGAGGTCAGGGTGGTGTAGATGGGTGGGGTCAGGGTGGTGTAGATGGGTGAGGTCAGGGTGGTGTAGATGGGGTGAGGTCTGGGTGGTGTAGATGGGTGAGGTCAGGGAGAGGTAGATGGGGTGAGGTCAGGGTGGTGACGTAAATGGTTGAGGTCAAGGTGGTGTAGATGGGTGAGGTCAGGGAGGTGTAGATGGGGTGAGGTCAGTGTGGTGTAGATGGGGTAAGGTCAGGGTAGAGTGGATGGGATGAGGTCAGGGTGGTGTTGATGGGGTGAGGTCAGGGTGGTGTAGATGGGTGAGGTCAGAGTGGTGTAGATGGGTGACGTCTGGGTGGTGTAGATGGGTGTGGTCAGGGTGGTGTAGATGGGTGAGGTCAGGGTGGTGTAGATGGGTGAGGTCAAGGTGGTGTAGATGGGTCAGGTCATGGTGGTGTAGATGGGTCAGGTCAAGGTGGTGTAGATAGGGTGAAGTCAGGGTGGTGTAGATGGGTGAGGTCAGGGAGGTGTAGATGGGTGAGGTCAGGCTGGTGTAGATGGGGTGAGGTCAGGGTGGTGTAGATGGGTGAGGTCAGGGTGGTGTAGATGGGGTGAGGTCCGGGTGGTGTAGATGGGGGGGTCAGGGTGGTGTAGATGGGGTGAGGTCAGGGTGGTGTAGATGGGTGAGGTCAGGGTGGTGTAGATGAGTCAGATCAGGGTGGTGTAGATGGGTCAGGTCAGGGTGGTGTAGATGGGTCAGGTCAGGGAGGTGTAGATGGGTCATGTCAGGGTGGTGTAGATGGGGTGAGGTCAGGTTGGTGTAGATGGGAGAGGTCAGGGAGGTGTAGATGGGTGAGGTCAGGCTGGTGTAGATGGGGTGAGGTCAGGGTGATGTCGATGGGTGAGGTCAGGGAGGTGTAGATGGGTGGGGTCAGGGTGGTGTAGATGGGTGATGTCAGGGTGGTGTAGATGGGTGAGGTCAGGGAGGTGTAGATGGGTGAGTTCAGGGTGGTGTAGATGGGGTGAGGTCAGGGTGGTGTAGATGGGTGAGGCCAGGGTGGTGTTGATGGGGTTAGGTCAGAATAGTGTAGATGGAGTAATTTCAGGGTTGTGTAGATGGGGTAAGGTCAGGGTAGAGTGGATGGGATGAGGTCAGGGTGGTGTTGATGGGGTGAGGTCAGGGTGGTGTAGATGGGTGAGGTCAGAGTGGTGTAGATGGGTGACATCTGGGTGGTGTAGATGGGTGAGGTCAGGGTGGTGTAGGTGGTTGAGGTCAGGGTGGTGTAGATGGGTGAGGTCAGGGAGGTGTAGATGGGTGGGGTCAGGGTGGTGTGGATGGGGTGAGGTCAGGGTGGTGTAGATGGGTGAGGTCAGGGTGGTGTGGATGGGTGGGGTCAGGGTGGTGTAGATGGATGAGGTCAGGGTGGTGTAGATGGGTGGGGTCAGGGTGGTGTAGATGGGTGAGGTCAGGGTGGTGTAGATGGGGTGAGGTCTGGGTGGTGTAGATGGGTGAGGTCAAGGAGAGGTAGATGGGGTGAGGTCAGGGTGGTGACGTAAATGGTTGAGGTCAAGGTGGTGTAGATGGGTGAGGTCAGGGAGGTGTAGATGGGGTGAGGTCAGGGTGGTGTAGATGGGGTAAGGTCAGGGTAGAGTGGATGGGATGAGGTCAGGGTGGTGTAGATGGGTGAGGTCAGAGTGGTGTAGATGGGTGACGTCTGGGTGGTGTAGATGGGTGAGGTCAGGGTGGTGTAGATGGGTGAGGTCAGGGTGGTGTAGATGGGTGAGGTCAAGGAGGTGTAGATGGGTGGGGTCAGGGTGGTGTAGATGGGGTGATGTCAGGGTGGTGTAGATGGGTGAGGTCAGGGTGTTGTTGATGGGTGGGGTCAGGGTGGTGTAGATGGATGAGGTCAGGGTGGTGTAGATGGGGTGAGGTCAGGGTGGTGTAGATGGGTGAGGTCAGGGAGAGGTAGATGGGGTGAGGTCAGGGTGGTGACGTAAATGGTTGAGATCAAGGTGGTGTAGATGGGTGAGGTCAGGGAGGTGTAGATGGTGTTGGATATTTCCAACACCGAATACAACATTGTTGTATTCTCATTACTCATTACTAACCATAATAATTATTGTAGTAAGTAAAATTAACAACATGTAGAATTCTCATGTACTAATAATTTCATCTGTGCAGTAGGCTAGAATTCTCACATCACCTGACGCCAGTATTGCGTCAGATTTCCTTACATTATATCCAATGTATATGAGAATTAAATTCGATTCTCCATAATTAAAGCATTCTGTATGATAACTAATTGCAGACGAATTGATCTCTAACAAAAAGCCGAATAGAGCGTTGGAACCATAGCGTCTATCTCGTGATAAAGTTAACGTCACCAGTGAATGCCATGGGGAGACATTAATTCCTCTCCCTTATATATTTACTATTTTTAAATTGGTAAACAACAATATTTTCTTCCTCTAAATAATAAACCCGTCCAGTCTTCAACGTTTCAAGCGTAAATGCGAGAAATATTAATGTTCGAGACAATAATTTGTTTTATGAACGCGGACTCGGCGTGGGTAGAGGAAGGCCAGCTCAGTACACGTGGAGAGCCGTTCAGAGGCAGACCTGCGCTTAACGTACTCATAAGAAGACGCCATTGTCCAGCAACTAAGGCAGGCGTTATCCATCCTCAGATGAAAGTCGCCACTGTGAGGCGTGAATAACCTTGCAGATAGTATCTTCAGCTGGTGCTGGTGTCGAATAAGGAGCCCTTTGACTTGGTTCTTGACGACACGTGACCGGCCAGCGAAGCGCGTCACTATCCAGGATAGGGTTAACCAGAGCCTGGGACGCGAAGCACGGCAATCTTAATACTTATACAGTGCCCACAGCTAAGTATATTCCTTTATGTGATGCATCAGGTAAAAGGTTTAATAGTAGCAGGGTGATTGTCCGTTATGACGCACGATAACATCTAATAACAGGTGATTAAAATTTATCACCTGTAACTCTTAATTTTCTTGAATATATAGATTCAGTAGGTAAATCAGTTGCTACTGTAAAATATTTGTCTTGCAGCACGAGAGAAGAATTCTCCATGCTGCCTTCTCCCATGTTAACCCGTTCCACTTGTCAGTCGACCAAGTCCAGAGAATAAGAGGAACTTCTATGGCTTTCTAAAGGAATCTTCATTAAGCTAAGATTTATTTCCTTTTATGATTCTATTGCAATTTCTTGTGTGCAGAATTCTTTGGGATTAATATGTGATTTACTGTAATTCATTACTATGCTCATAATCTATGTTCCCCTTTATGGTAATGATATCAGTTTCAATATTATTTTATAGGATTAGATTATTATTAATTGAATTAGTGAACAAACCACACTAATTCCTGGACGTACTTACCTCCAGTAATAACCCCCCAATGTAGGTGTTTGAGGATTGTTTCATTTAATAATACAGCCCATTAATTATTTCTATGATCATATTTTCTAGTTTGTCCATAGTTACTGGTTTCATCTAGGAATTATCTAATGATCAGAAATTCTCAGTTTCCCTCTTTACTATAAAAGCGGGTGGTCCTTCGTAATTTAATTTACTACATTAATATTTAAATAATCATGTTCAAGCCCCAAATATCCCACATTATGGTCCTTCGAACCGGATAGGCATTAAATTTATAATTAAATTATTAACCATTAATAACTAATCCTTGTGTGATAGAAGCTAGACTAACTATTTAATTAATTGTGTCAACTAACAGTGTAACACATCAGTTAACCTAGATCACACTAATATATTGCTACTTTCACCTCATGTATAAGGTAGCTTTAGTGGGTCATAGCCAATTACCCACAACACTTAGACCTATACCTCACACAGAGGTGAGAATCTTTAGGTCACCAGGAGCAACAGCTCATAACTTTTATAATAACCCCACCCTAACACCTGCGTTAGAGTGGCCTCACCATCTAACCATTATATACTTAGGTGGTAATGACATCCACCCCACTCGTCATCCAGCCGAGGTGATCACACACCTCAAAGCCATAATTTCTTCTTTCAAGCTCATCAGTGAATCAGTAGTATTCACATTAGTGGAACCTCGCCAACCAAGTCAAGATAATCGTTGGGGAGTAACTCCGGAATACTACCTGAGAGCTGCTAAGTACATAAATTTCAGGCTGAAAAAGCGAGTGAGATTGGATGCCACATATATCCAATTTACAGCCAGACCTTACAGACAGAACCTGACCAGAGATGGTGTACATTTGTCAGGTGAATCTAGGTTGCATGTGGTTGACAAGTTAATTAACACCATCAACCATCACAAAAGGCTGTGGCTAGCAAGCCAAACTTAACTGTACATAATTGTTCACCTGTGTGTGCAAGAGCACTCTTATAAAACAAAAAACCCAAAAATACAGCACAACTATATTCACTTATTGCACCACAATAATCTTTACCCATGTTATTAGATAGAATTTAGGCTGAGATTGTGCTGAATTTGGTACAAGCCCAGACTAAATAATTTTATAGTTCTTAGTTAGGAATTATTACGGCTAGATCTAAACTAGTCAGTGTTGTATGTATTATATTATTTGTGCTGACCCTATACAGGGTGGGATTAAATTTTGAGATAACTCTGATTGGAGTGTCTCCATAATATTTCTCTTGTATGCATTATTTTGTGTATCTATTTTGTGTATTGCTGGATTCTCTCCATTAACTCTGATGGTGATAAGGATGAGCTAACCAGACGAGAACTAGTGGTGGAGTTCAGACAGTACACAAAATATCTAGCTATTTGTTGTTAGGTAGGTAGGTACATTCAACCTCAAGTGAGGTAAAATATAAAGTAGTCACCTTAAATTAGGCTACAATTAATGTTACCTGTTCACTAATGAACAAGTACCCAAGCTTCATTAGTAATACATATACTAACACTGTGAAGTTTGAACCTAAGCCCAACATGGCTACTCCTGAACAATTGAGGAGAACCTACATTGGCCTTAAAGGTCACCTGACCAGATTAATTAATAAGGCTGAGGGCTTAACTAAAGATAATCCCATTGACTCTTATCACTTAGAGTCATTAGTTAGATTGGCTGATCTGAAATTTGATCAAGTCAGATCTGCAGGTCAATCTTATTTTGATCTGCTAAATACTGTAGAAACTGATCCTGATGAAGCAAGCCAAATTGT
The DNA here is from genome assembly GCF_040958095.1 of Procambarus clarkii. Taxonomy (NCBI): domain Eukaryota; kingdom Metazoa; phylum Arthropoda; class Malacostraca; order Decapoda; family Cambaridae; genus Procambarus; species Procambarus clarkii. The sequence continues at coordinate 4,495,798 of NC_091196.1, forward strand.
AAACGACATCTCCCAATATGAAGAGGAGACTCATGATAAAATTTTCATCTAAATTAGCCAAACAGTCTGGATCCAATGCCAGCAACACTGGGTCTCACTTCAATAATCACTTACCCGAGGTTCGTTTACCTACTCTAGACTTGCCCACCTTTTCAGGATTAGATACAGAAAATTGGGACAATTTTTGGACTTCCTTTGAAGTTCACATCCATAAGAAACAGTCTCTAGACAAAGTTTCTAAATTTTCATACCTACTCAGTCTTCTCACAGGAGAGGCTAAAAAGGTCATACATAACCTTACTCTTGATGAGAGTAATTATGAGGAAGCTATAAAACTCCTGAAGTTGAACTATTGCAACAAAGAGTTAAGTATAGCTACCCTTTATTATCAATTACTAGATCGAATGCACCAAACAGTAGACCAGAGTCACTTCAAAGCTTCAGACTAGAAGTAGAGTCTCTAGTAAAGGCCTTAGGTACCAAGGTTAATATACCTAGTTCTGAATGGTCTATCAAGCTATTGTTACAGAGGAAATTACCTCGAAATGTCTTGACAGAGCTCTGCTCACATTATAATACTGAGTTTCTTACTCTCGATCAGATTTTCGAGGGGTTGAGGATCACAGTTAATAGGTTAAAGACTCATGACAAAATTAAACCTGAGTCTAAACCAATTAATACTGATATTTCAGTCAAACCTAAACAGACTCCAAGTAAGTCTAATAAATATAAATCCAAACCTACTCCATCCACTAAGAAAAGAAGTGGAAATGTAGGTACATATTCAGTATCTCCTTCAGAGATAACCAATGACTTGTCTATTAAAGAGACTAAGTCTATTAACCAGAGAAAGTGTCTGTTCTGCAATCAGGAACACACCACTTACCAATGCTCTGCTTATCCTACGTATAATGCTAGAGTTAAAAGGTTACAGGAATTGCACAAATGCACCAAATGTATGGGTTCTCATGATCCCAAGAAATGTGCAGTACCACTACGTACCTGCAACCGTTGTAACCAAGGTGTACACCACTACGCCTTATGTAGAAAATCTTCTACACCAACCATGACCACTGGAGAGAATTTTACTAATTCTACTACAGTGCAATATTGTAAAGTACATCACGAAGTGAATGTACTTGCTACTGAGTCAGGCCATAATACTACTTTGCCTACCGCTCAACTTAAATTAATAAACCGAAGATCTAGAATTAACACTAGGGGTCTTTTTGACCAAGGTTCACAAAAAACCTTCATTACACAACAGTTGGTAGATGAGTTAAATTTAAAACCTACCAAAAGTGTGAAGTTAAACATTTCTGGTTTCCTGTCAAATAGTGGACCTCGTGACTACAAGGTAGTTAAATTACTAGTTAGATTAGGATCCTCTACTAGCCCCATCCATGCGGTGGTAGTGGATAAGATTCCTACAGACCTGCAGGTCACAGGATTAGCTCGCACTGCGAGACACCTTAAAAAGATGCGCCTATTCGAATGCAACGTTGTGTGAAAATTTCAAAGCAATCGGCGAAGAACTTTCGGAGATTAGCGGTTATACACAAAGGAACATTTCCATTTTTATTGATATAAATGTCAATACCCGAAATGAGTATCAAAGACATACCTAAGTGGGTGTTGAGGGGGGGCGGACTAAAGCAAATAATGAAGTCTTCATGAACTATAAATGAAAACAAAAGGCCAACTGTGTATTATACAGTGTACAGTTGAGCAGAAGAATATCAATGATGTTGTCATTGATAGTTCACGTTAGTGTGATTTCTCTCTGTGTAATGAAAGAAGAGCATCAGAGGTAGAACATTCCTGGACGACAGAGCCAGAGTGCATGGGGGGGGGGATTGAGTGAAACTCAGGTTCTGCTTTAGTGGAAGCCTCAGAAACCCTTGTGGGTTCAGTAGAAGCCCAGGCTGCGTTGGCGTGACCATATCGTGGCGTAGTTGTCTGGTGCGTGTGCCTGGGAATACCCAGGGCATAGGTTCGAATCTTCATCACGGCTCCTATGGATTTTCTCAATTATGACAGTGTTACAGGAAATATTAATGTCCGAGATTTATTGCTGATTGAATAACAATTACCAGATCACTCTGATACAGGACTCTCTCTGATTACAGCGAGCAGTGCTGTATCAAAGTGTAAGAAGCTGCTTTCTACAAATATTAACTTATCGACAGTGCTTATAGATTAGAGTTCATCAGTGTTCCTTACGGTTTAAGAAAAATTTAAAGCAAAGTCATGAAGTGTTAATATTATATTATAAATACCATTTGTTTATAGTGATGAATATCATAAATATAGACATGAGACAAGATAGTGGAGGTCAAAAGGTCATCTAGGTAAGTAGAACAAAGGTTAACAGACTCATCAATTCACTTACACTTTCCAGAGGCAAGAGACTAATCTTGTTTTGTAACATTTTTTAAAAGATTCAAGTAATATTATTTCCGTTGTTGAGGACACAGGTTAACATGGGTCAAGAGGCCTCATAAAGCAGTTGTTACATGTAAGGTCACAGGTAAGAGAGAGTAACTAGGAACACACACGCACTCACATACATACATACATACATACATACATACATACATACATACATACATACATACATACATACATACATACATACATACACACACATAGCTAATAAATAGCCAAGACCGAACCAAAGCTACTACACAGTCACATCAGGAGGAAGACAACAGTGAAGGAACAGGTGATGAAACTTAGGGTGGGCGAGGACAGGTACACAGAGAATGACAAAGAGGTGTGTGAAGAACTCAACAAAAGGTTCCAGGAGGTCTTTACAATAGAACAGGGAGATGTCGCGGCGCTAGAAGAGGTGGCAGCAAACCAGGTGACCTTGGATAGGTTCGAAATTACAAGAGATGAGGTCAAGAAGCACCTATTGGAGCTGGATGTGAGAAAAGCTGTTGGGCCGGATGGAATCTCGCCATGGGTATTGAAAGAGTGTGCAGGAGCAATTTGCCTACCACTCTCCATAGTGTATAGTAGGTCACTGGAAACGGGGGACCTACCAGAAATATGGAAGACTGCTAATGTAGTACCAATATACAAAAAGGGTGACAGACAAGAGGCACTGAACTACAGGCCAGTGTCCTTTAACTTGTATACCATGCAAGGTGATGGAGAAGATTGTGAGAAAAAACCTAGTAACTCATCTGGAGAGAAGAGACTTCGTGACAACCCATCAACATGGGTTCAGGGAGGGTAAATCTTGCCTTACAGGATTGATAGAATTCTACGATCAGGTGACAAAGATTAAACAAGAAAGAGAAGGGTGGGCGGACTGCATTTTTTTGGACTGTCAGAAAGCCTTTGACACAGTACCCTATAAAAGGTTGATGCATAAGCTGGAAAAACAGGCAGGAGTAACTGGTAGGGCGCTCCAGTGGATAAGGGAGTACCTAAACAATAGGAAGCAGAGAGTTACAGTGAGGGGTGAGACCTCAGACTGGCGTGAAGTCACCAGTGGAGTCCCACAGGGCTCTGTACTTGGACCTATCCTGTTTCTGATATAAGTAAATGATCTCCCAGAGGGTATAGACTCATTCCTCTCAATGTTTGCTGACGACGCCAAAATTATGAGAAGGATTAAGACAGAGGAAGACAGCTTGAAGCTTCAAGAAGACCAGGACAAGCTTCAGGAATGGTCGAACAAATGGCTGTTAGAGTTTAATCCAAGCAAATGTAATGTAATGAAGATAGGGGTAGGAAGCAGGAGACCAGATACAAGGTATCACTTGGGAGATGAAATACTTCAAGAGTCCGAGAGAGAGAAAGACCTGGGGGTTGATATCACGCCAGACCTGTCCCCTGAAGCTCATATCAAGAGGATAACAGCAGCAACATATGCCAGGTTGGCTAACATAAGAACGGCCTTTAGAAACTTGTGTAAGGAATCTTTCAGAACATTATATACCACATATGTCAGACCAATCCTGGAGTATGCGGCACCAGCATGGAGTCCATATCTAGTCAAGCATAAGACTAAAATGGAAAAGGTTCAAAGGTTTGCCACCAGACTAGTACCCGAGCTGAGAGGTATGAGCTACGAGGAGAGACTACGGGAATTAAACCTCACTTCGTTGGAAGACAGAAGAGTTAGGGGGGACATGATCACCACATTCAAGATCCTCAAGGGAATCGTCAGGGTTGATAAAGACAGGCTGTTTAACACAAGGGGCACACGCACTAGGGGACACAGGTGGAAACTGAGTGCCCAAATGAGCCACAGAGATATTAGAAAGAACTTTTTTAGTGTCAGAGTGGTTGACAAATGGAATGCATTAGGGAGTGATGTGGTGGAGGCTGACTCCTTACACAGTTTCAAGTGTAGATATGATAGAGCCCAATAGGCTCAGCAACCTGTACACCTGTTGATTGACAGTTGAGAGGCGGGACCAAAGAGCCAGAGCTCAACCCCTGCAAACACAACTAGGTGAGTACACACACACACACACACACACACACACACACACACACACACACACACACACACACACACACACACACACAGGGAACGAGGCCCTGGTCGTGGGGTGACACATTACCAAAGAGTCTGGCAATATTACCCTGGGCACGCGAGCCGCATCAACCTATGCTTATAACGAAGGCGAAACAAAACAATGTTTATGTTTGACAAGACAACTGGTGGGATCTCTCACGCCGCTGCTTCACCTTGTGCTCTAGTATTTAGTGTCCTAATTCTAAAAATTCCTTGTATGTAGCTAAATTTAATTTAAAGATTAATCTCGAAGTAAAATGAATACAATAATTTAATGCACAGCGTGTCATTTACTCCTCCCTTGGGATCTAGATTGGAGTTATAAAAGTAATTCTTCAACTTACAATTTGCACTATTATGTAACAGCCTGACGCACTCTTTAAGGATGCGTCTCGCTAAACTACATAACTTCTAATGGCTTTAGGAAGCAGAGAGAATGAATACAAATAGGCAATTCCATTCAGGTGTGAAGAGAGGTGAGGTGGCTACCCTGCCAAGGCAACAAGGTTACATAGTTAACTGCCATAGTTAGTGTGGTCAGAAGGAATAGTTATGTCTTGGTCTTGTGGATGGTAGGTCACATCAGTGTAACCAAGCTCTTGGTCTTGTGGATGGTAGGTCACATCAGTGTAACCAAGCTCTTGACCTTGTGGATGGTAGGACACAGTGTAACCAAGCTCTTGGTCTTGTGGATGGTAGGTCACATTAGTGTAACCAAGCTCTTGGTCTTGTGGATGGTAGGTCACATTAGTGTAACCAAGCTCTTGGTCTTGTGGATGGTAGGACACATTAGTGTAACCAAGCTCTTGGTCTTGTGGATGGTAGGTCACATTAGTGTAACCAAGCTCTTGGTCTTGTGGATGGTAGGACACATTAGTGTAACCAAGCTCTTGGTCTTGTGGATGGTAGGTCACATTAGTGTAACCAAGCTCTTGGTCTTGTGGATGGTAGGACACATTAATGTAACCAAGCTCTTGGTCTTGTGGATGGTAGGACATATTAGTGTAACCAAGCTCTTGGTCTTGTGGATGGTAGGTCACATTAGTGTAACCAAGCTCTTGGTCTTGTGGATGGTAGGTCACATTAGTGTAACCAAGCTCTTGGTCTTGTGGATGGTAGGTCACATTAGTGTAACCAAGCTCTTGGTCTTGTGGATGGTAGGTCACATCAGTGTAACCAAGCTCTTGACCTTGTGGATGGTAGGACACAGTGTAACCAAGCTCTTGGTCTTGTGGATGGTAGGTCACATTAGTGTAACCAAGCTCTTGGTCTTGTGGATGGTAGGTCACATTAGTGTAACCAAGCTCTTGGTCTTGTGGATGGTAGGTCACATTAGTGTAACCAAGCTCTTGGTCTTGTGGATGGTAGGTCACATTAGTGTAACCAAGCTCTTGGTCTTGTGGATGGTAGGACACATTAGTGTAACCAAGCTCTTGATCTTGTGGATGGTAGGTCACATTAGTGTAACCAAGCTCTTGGTCTTGTGGATGGTAGGACACATTAGTGTAACCAAGCTCTTGGTCTTGTGGATGGTAGGACACATTAGTGTAACCAAGCTCTTGGTCTTGTGGATGGTAGGTCACATTAGTGTAACCAAGCTCTTGGTCTTGTGGATGGTAGGTCACATTAGTGTAACCAAGCTCTTGGTCTTGTGGATGGTAGGTCACATTAGTGTAACCAAGCTCTTGGTCTTGTGGATGGTAGGACACATTAGTGTAACCAAGCTCTTGATCTTGTGGATGGTAGGTCACATTAGTGTAACCAAGCTCTTGGTCTTGTGGATGGTAGGTCACATTAGTGTAACCAAGCTCTTGGTCTTGTGGATGGTAGGACACATTAGTGTAACCAAGCTCTTGATCTTGTGGATGGTAGGTCACATTAGTGTAACCAAGCTCTTGGTCTTGTGGATGGTAGGTCACATTAGTGTAACCAAGCTCTTGGTCTTGTGGATGGTAGGTCACATTAGTGTAACCAAGCTCTTGGTCTTGTGGATGGTAGGTCACATTAGTGTAACCAAGCTCTTGATCTTGTGGATGGTAGGTCACATTAGTGTAACCAAGCTCTTGGTCTTGTGGATGGTAGGTCACATTAGTGTAACCAAGCTCTTGATCTTGTGGATGGTAGGACACATTAGTGTAACCAAGCTCTTGGTCTTGTGGATGGTAGGTCACATTAGTGTAACCAAGCTCTTGGTCTTGTGGATGGTAGGTCACATTAGTGTAACCAAGCTCTTGGTCTTGTGGATGGTAGGTCACATTAGTGTAACCAAGCTCTTGGTCTTGTGGATGGTAGGTCACATTAGTGTAACCAAGCTCTTGATCTTGTGGATGGTAGGTCACATTAGTGTAACCAAGCTCTTGATCTTGTGGATGGTAGGTCACATTAGTGTAACCAAGCTCTTGGTCTTGTGGATGGTAGGTCACATTAGTGTAACCAAGCTCTTGATCTTGTGGATGGTAGGACACATTAGTGTAACCAAGCTCTTGGTCTTGTGGATGGTAGGTCACATTAGTGTAACCAAGCTCTTGGTCTTGTGGATGGTAGGTCACATTAGTGTAACCAAGCTCTTGGTCTTGTGGATGGTAGGTCACATTAGTGTAACCAAGCTCTTGGTCTTGTGGATGGTAGGTCACATTAGTGTAACCAAGCTCTTGGTCTTGTGGATGGTAGGTCACATTAGTGTAACCAAGCTCTTGGTCTTGTGGATGGTAGGTCACATTAGTGTAACCAAGCTCTTGGTCTTGTGGATGGTAGGTCACATTAGTGTAACCAAGCTCTTGGATCTTGTGGATGGTAGGTCACATTAGTGTAACCAAGCTCTTGGTCTTGTGGATGGTAGGTCACATTAGTGTAACCAAGCTCTTGGTCTTGTGGATGGTAGGTCACATTAGTGTAACCAAGCTCTTGGTCTTGTGGATGGTAGGACACATTAGTGTAACCAAGCTCTTGATCTTGTGGATGGTAGGTCACATTAGTGTAACCAAGCTCTTGGTCTTGTGGATGGTAGGTACACATTAGTGTAACCAAGCTCTTGGTCTTGTGGATGGTAGGTCACATTAGTGTAACCAAGCTCTTGGTCTTGTGGATGGTAGGACACATTAGTGTAACCAAGCTCTTGATCTTGTGGATGGTAGGTCACATTAGTGTAACCAAGCTCTTGGTCTTGTGGATGGTAGGTCACATTAGTGTAACCAAGCTCTTGGTCTTGTGGATGGTAGGTACACATTAGTGTAACCAAGCTCTTGATCTTGTGGATGGTAGGTCACATTAGTGTAACCAAGCTCTTGGTCTTGTGGATGGTAGGTACACATTAGTGTAACCAAGCTCTTGGTCTTGTGGATGGTAGGTCACATTAGTGTAACCAAGCTCTTGGTCTTGTGGATGGTAGGACACATTAGTGTAACCAAGCTCTTGATCTTGTGGATGGTAGGTCACATTAGTGTAACCAAGCTCTTGGTCTTGTGGATGGTAGGTCACATTAGTGTAACCAAGCTCTTGGTCTTGTGGATGGTAGGTACACATTAGTGTAACCAAGCTCTTGGTCTTGTGGATGGTAGGTCACATTAGTGTAACCAAGCTCTTGATCTTGTGGATGGTAGGTCACATTAGTGTAACCAAGCTCTTGGTCTTGTGGATGGTAGGTACACATTAGTGTAACCAAGCTCTTGATCTTGTGGATGGTAGGTCACATTAGTGTAACCAAGCTCTTGGTCTTGTGGATGGTAGGTCACATTAGTGTAACCAAGCTCTTGGTCTTGTGGATGGTAGGTCACATTAGTGTAACCAAGCTCTTGGTCTTGTGGATGGTAGGTCACATTAGTGTAACCAAGCTCTTGGTCTTGTGGATGGTAGGTCACATTAGTGTAACCAAGCTCTTGATCTTGTGGATGGTAGGTCACATTAGTGTAACCAAGCTCTTGGTCTTGTGGATGGTAGGTCACATTAGTGTAACCAAGCTCTTGGTCTTGTGGATGGTAGGTCACATTAGTGTAACCAAGCTCTTGGTCTTGTGGATGGTAGGACACATTAGTGTAACCAAGCTCTTGGTCTTGTGGATGGTAGGTCACATTAGTGTAACCAAGCTCTTGGTCTTGTGGATGGTAGGACACATTAGTGTAACCAAGCTCTTGATCTTGTGGATGGTAGGTCACATTAGTGTAACCAAGCTCTTGGTCTTGTGGATGGTAGGACACATTAGTGTAACCAAGCTCTTGGTCTTGTGGATGGTAGGTACACATTAGTGTAACCAAGCTCTTGGTCTTGTGGATGGTAGGTCACATTAGTGTAACCAAGCTCTTGGTCTTGTGGATGGTAGGTCACATTAGTGTAACCAAGCTCTTGGTCTTGTGGATGGTAGGTCACATTAGTGTAACCAAGCTCTTGGTCTTGTGGATGGTAGGACACATTAGTGTAACCAAGCTCTTGATCTTGTGGATGGTAGGTCACATTAGTGTAACCAAGCTCTTGGTCTTGTGGATGGTAGGTCACATTAGTGTAACCAAGCTCTTGGTCTTGTGGATGGTAGGACACATTAGTGTAACCAAGCTCTTGATCTTGTGGATGGTAGGTCACATTAGTGTAACCAAGCTCTTGGTCTTGTGGATGGTAGGTCACATTAGTGTAACCAAGCTCTTGGTCTTGTGGATGGTAGGTCACATTAGTGTAACCAAGCTCTTGGTCTTGTGGATGGTAGGACACATTAGTGTAACCAAGCTCTTGATCTTGTGGATGGTAGGTCACATTAGTGTAACCAAGCTCTTGGTCTTGTGGATGGTAGGTCACATTAGTGTAACCAAGCTCTTGATCTTGTGGATGGTAGGTACACATTAGTGTAACCAAGCTCTTGGTCTTGTGGATGGTAGGTCACATTAGTGTAACCAAGCTCTTGGTCTTGTGGATGGTAGGTCACATTAGTGTAACCAAGCTCTTGGTCTTGTGGATGGTAGGTCACATTAGTGTAACCAAGCTCTTGGTCTTGTGGATGGTAGGTCACATTAGTGTAACCAAGCTCTTGATCTTGTGGATGGTAGGTCACATTAGTGTAACCAAGCTCTTGATCTTGTGGATGGTAGGTCACATTAGTGTAACCAAGCTCTTGGTCTTGTGGATGGTAGGTCACATTAGTGTAACCAAGCTCTTGATCTTGTGGATGGTAGGTACACATTAGTGTAACCAAGCTCTTGGTCTTGTGGATGGTAGGTCACATTAGTGTAACCAAGCTCTTGGTCTTGTGGATGGTAGGTCACATTAGTGTAACCAAGCTCTTGGTCTTGTGGATGGTAGGTCACATTAGTGTAACCAAGCTCTTGGTCTTGTGGATGGTAGGTCACATTAGTGTAACCAAGCTCTTGGTCTTGTGGATGGTAGGTCACATTAGTGTAACCAAGCTCTTGGTCTTGTGGATGGTAGGTCACATTAGTGTAACCAAGCTCTTGGTCTTGTGGATGGTAGGTCACATTAGTGTAACCAAGCTCTTGGTCTTGTGGATGGTAGGTCACATTAGTGTAACCAAGCTCTTGGTCTTGTGGATGGTAGGTCACATTAGTGTAACCAAGCTCTTGGTCTTGTGGATGGTAGGTCACATTAGTGTAACCAAGCTCTTGGTCTTGTGGATGGTAGGACACATTAGTGTAACCAAGCTCTTGGTCTTGTGGATGGTAGGACACATTAGTGTAACCAAGCTCTTGGTCTTGGGGATGGTAGGACACATTAGTGTAACCAAGCTCTTGGTCTTGTGGATGGTAGGTCACATTAGTGTAACCAAGCTCTTGGTCTTGGGGATGGTAGGACACATTAGTGTAACCAAGCTCTTGATCTTGTGGATGGTAGGTCACATTAGTGTAACCAAGCTCTTGGTCTTGTGGATGGTAGGTCACATTAGTGTAACCAAGCTCTTGGTCTTGTGGATGGTAGGACACATTAGTGTAACCAAGCTCTTGATCTTGTGGATGGTAGGTCACATTAGTGTAACCAAGCTCTTGGTCTTGTGGATGGTAGGACACATTAGTGTAACCAAGCTCTTGGTCTTGTGGATGGTAGGTCACATTAGTGTAACCAAGCTCTTGGTCTTGTGGATGGTAGGACACATTAGTGTAACCAAGCTCTTGATCTTGTGGATGGTAGGTCACATTAGTGTAACCAAGCTCTTGGTCTTGTGGATGGTAGGTCACATTAGTGTAACCAAGCTCTTGGTCTTGTGGATGGTAGGACACATTAGTGTAACCAAGCTCTTGGTCTTGTGGATGGTAGGTCACATTAGTGTAACCAAGCTCTTGATCTTGTGGATGGTAGGTCACATTAGTGTAACCAAGCTCTTGGTCTTGTGGATGGTAGGACACATTAGTGTAACCAAGCTCTTGATCTTGTGGATGGTAGGTCACATTAGTGTAACCAAGCTCTTGGTCTTGTGGATGGTAGGTCACATTAGTGTAACCAAGCTCTTGGTCTTGTGGATGGTAGGTCACATTAGTGTAACCAAGCTCTTGGTCTTGTGGATGGTAGGTCACATTAGTGTAACCAAGCTCTTGGTCTTGTGGATGGTAGGTCACATTAGTGTAACCAAGCTCTTGGTCTTGTGGATGGTAGGTCATATTAGTGTAACCAAGCTCTTGGTCTTGTGGATGGTAGGTCACAGTAGTGTAACCAAGCTCTTGGTCTTGTGGATGGTAGGTCACATTAGTGTAACCATGCTCTTGGTCTTGTGGATGGTAGGACACATTAGTGTAACCAAGCTCTTGGTCTTGTGGATGGAAGGTCACATTAGTGTAACCAAGCTCTTGGTCTTGTGGATGGTAGGCCACATTAGTGTAACCAAGCTCTTGGTCTTGTGGATGGTAGGACACATTAGTGTAACCAAGCTCTTGGTCTTGTGGATGGTAGGTCACATTAGTGTAACCAAGCTCTTGATCTTGTGGATGGTAGGTCACATTAGTGTAACCAAGCTCTTGGTCTTGTGGATGGTAGGTCACATTAGTGTAACCAAGCTCTTGGTCTTGTGGATGGTAGGTCACATTAGTGTAACCAAGCTCTTGGTCTTGTGGATGGTAGGTCACATTAGTGTAACCAAGCTCTTGGTCTTGTGGATGGTAGGTCACATTAGTGTAACCAAGCTCTTGGTCTTGTGGATGGTAGGTCACATTAGTGTAACCAAGCTCTTGATCTTGTGGATGGTAGGTCACATTAGTGTAACCAAGCTCTTGGTCTTGTGGATGGTAGGTCACATTAGTGTAACCAAGCTCTTGGTCTTGTGGATGGTAGGTCACATTAGTGCAACCAAGCTCTTGGTCTTGTGAATGGTAGGTCACATTAGTGTAACCAAGCTCTTGGTCTTGTGGATGGTAGGACACATTTGTGTAACCAAGCTCATGGTCTTGTGGATGGTAGGTCACATTAGTGTAACCAAGCTCTTGGTCTTGTGGATGGTAGGTCACATTAGTGTAACCAAGCTCTTGGTCTTGTGGATGGTAGGACACATTAGTGTAACCAAGCTCTAGGTCTTGTGGATGGTAGGTCACATTAGTGTAACCAAGCTCTTGATCTTGTGGATGGTAGGTCACATTAGTGTAACCAAGCTCTTGGTCTTGTGGATGGTAGGTCACATTAGTGTAACCAAGCTCTTGGTCTTGTGGATGGTAGGTCACATTAGTGTAACCAAGCTCTTGGTCTTGTGGATGGTAGGTCACATTAGTGTAACCAAGCTCTTGGTCTTGTGGATGGTAGGTCACATTAGTGTAACCAAGCTCTTGGTCTTGTGGATGGTAGGTCACATTAGTGTAACCAAGCTCTTGGTCGTGTGGATGGTAGGTCACATTAGTGTAACCAAGCTCTTGGTCTTGTGGATGGTAGGACACATTAGTGTAACCAAGTTCTTGGTCTTGTGGATGGTAGGTCACATTAGTGTAACCAAGCTCTTGGTCTTGTGGTTGGTAGGTCACATTAGTGTAACCAAGCTCTTGGTCTTGTGGATGGTAGGACACATTAGTGTAACCAAGCTCTTGGTCTTGTGGATGGTAGGTCACATTAGTGTAACCAAGCTCTTGATCTTGTGGATGGTAGGTCACATTAGTGTAACCAAGCTCTTGGTCTTGTGGATGGTAGGTCACATTAGTGTAACCAAGCTCTTGGTCTTGTGGATGGTAGGTCACATTAGTGTAACCAAGCTCTTGGTCTTGTGGATGGTAGGTCACATTAGTGTAACCAAGCTCTTGATCTTGTGGATGGTAGGTCACATTAGTGTAACCAAGCTCTTGGTCTTGTGGATGGTAGGACACATTAGTGTAACCAAGCTCTTGATCTTGTGGATGGTAGGTCACATTAGTGTAACCAAGCTCTTGGTCTTGTGGATGGTAGGTCACATTAGTGTAACCAAGCTCTTGGTCTTGTGGATGGAAGGTCACATTAGTGTAACCAAGCTCTTGATCTTGTGGATGGTAGGTCACATTAGTGTAACCAAGCTCTTGGTCTTGTGGATGGTAGGACACATTAGTGTAACCAAGCTCTTGGTCTTGTGGATGGTAGGTCACATTAGTGTAACCAAGCTCTTGATCTTGTGGATGGTAGGTCACATTAGTGTAACCAAGCTCTTGGTCTTGTGGATGGTAGGTCACATTAGTGTAACCAAGCTCTTGGTCTTGTGGATGGTAGGTCACATTAGTGTAACCAAGCTCTTGGTCTTGTGGATGGTAGGTCACATTAGTGTAACCAAGCTCTTGGTCTTGTGGATGGTAGGTCACATTAGTGTAACCAAGCTCTTGGTCTTGTGGATGGTAGGTCACATTAGTGTAACCAAGCTCTTGATCTTGTGGATGGTAGGTCACATTAGTGTAACCAAGCTCTTGGTCTTGTGGATGGTAGGTCACATTAGTGTAACCAAGCTCTTGGTCTTGTGGATGGTAGGTCACATTAGTGCAACCAAGCTCTTGGTCTTGTGGATGGTAGGTCACATTAGTGTAACCAAGCTCTTGGTCTTGTGGATGGTAGGACACATTTGTGTAACCAAGCTCTTGGTCTTGTGGATGGTAGGTCACATTAGTGTAACCAAGCTCTTGGTCTTGTGGATGGTAGGTCACATTAGTGTAACCAAGCTCTTGGTCTTGTGGATGGTAGGACACATTAGTGTAACCAAGCTCTAGGTCTTGTGGATGGTAGGTCACATTAGTGTAACCAAGCTCTTGATCTTGTGGATGGTAGGTCACATTAGTGTAACCAAGCTCTTGGTCTTGTGGATGGTAGGTCACATTAGTGTAACCAAGCTCTTGGTCTTGTGGATGGTAGGTCACATTAGTGTAACCAAGCTCTTGGTCTTGTGGATGGTAGGTCACATTAGTGTAACCAAGCTCTTGGTCTTGTGGATGGTAGGTCACATTAGTGTAACCAAGCTCTTGGTCTTGTGGATGGTAGGTCACATTAGTGTAACCAAGCTCTTGGTCTTGTGGATGGTAGGTCACATTAGTGTAACCAAGCTCTTGGTCTTGTGGATGGTAGGACACATTAGTGTAACCAAGCTCTTGGTCTTGTGAATGGTAGGTCACATTAGTGTAACCAAGCTCTTGGTCTTGTGGATGGTAGGTCACATTAGTGTAACCAAGCTCTTGGTCTTGTGGATGGTAGGACACATTAGTGTAACCAAGCTCTTGGTCTTGTGGATGGTAGGTCACATTAGTGTAACCAAGCTCTTGATCTTGTGGATGGTAGGTCACATTAGTGTAACCAAGCTCTTGGTCTTGTGGATGGTAGGTCACATTAGTGTAACCAAGCTCTTGGTCTTGTGGATGGTAGGTCACATTAGTGTAACCAAGCTCTTGGTCTTGTGGATGGTAGGTCACATTAGTGTAACCAAGCTCTTGGTCTTGTGGATGGTAGGTCACATTAGTGTAACCAAGCTCTTGGTCTTGTGGATGGTAGGTCACATTAGTGTAACCAAGCTCTTGATCTTGTGGATGGTAGGTCACATTAGTGTAACCAAGCTCTTGGTCTTGTGGATGGTAGGTCACATTAGTGTAACCAAGCTCTTGGTCTTGTGGATGGTAGGTCACATTAGTGCAACCAAGCTCTTGGTCTTGTGGATGGTAGGTCACATTAGTGTAACCAAGCTCTTGGTCTTGTGGATGGTAGGACACATTTGTGTAACCAAGCTCTTGGTCTTGTGGATGGTAGGTCACATTAGTGTAACCAAGCTCTTGGTCTTGTGGATGGTAGGTCACATTAGTGTAACCAAGCTCTTGGTCTTGTGGATGGTAGGACACATTAGTGTAACTGTTACGGCCCTCTCGGGACGCAACGGGGTTCTTGCTCTGATGTTGTTAGAGGAAGATATAGGTATCCGTTCCCAAGCCAGTAGTGGCTATCAAGGGATGAGATCCGTGACGCAAGTAACTTAAAGGGAGTAGGGAAAGAAAGCTAAGAACTTAATATAATATAATATTCACCTTCACCGTTTAAATATATATAATAAAAGAGTACACAAGGGGGAGGGGTATTAACACTTTACAAGGGGATCAACACTGTAGTCTTCTGCTGGAGACTATGGATCCTCGAAGCTAGGTGCTGAGTCCGCGGTGCTTTCTTCGTGGCCTCAAGACGTGTCCTCTGAGAACGCCGAGTCTACCCTGGCCACAGGTCAGCCACAACACAGGTCCACTGGGGGCACCGTCGTGGAGGCCGTCAACCACACGTCCAGCAGGTCTGCTGGCAGGTACTGAGCCACCAAGGCTGGTACGGCCACTCCACGAGCGATAAAAGGGGTACGCCCTAGACAGGAGTCTCGTGTGATATCACCAATCACCCTCCTGTCCTCAATACCCCAGTGGATTATCGTCTCCAACCGTCGGTCCCGGGTAAATCCTTCCACTGCCACTCCACTGGCAGGCTTAACACACCACAGTGTTCTTCCGGGGGGACGACGTCACGACAGCTGCAGCAAACTTCACTGTATGGAGACTGGCTGCCTCGGGTAGACTGACTACACCTTCAACACAGTGGTCCCAGGTTGGCTCTGTAAGCAGACACGTCATTAATAACCGGGACACTAATACACCACACTCACAGGCTCAGATACAAACGCCCGACATATCCACTCCCTAGATGGCGCTGTCGTCGGAGCACCACCTCACCAGAGGTCAGGAGCGGCGGTGTTGAGCGCTGAACCAGACTGGAAACTGGTCCTCGAGGCCAGTACACGCTGTCCTCACTAGGTGTCGTCGTTCGTTTGGCGGGGGTTTCGGGAGCTGACCCACAGATGGCGTGTTTGTCACTGCTCCAGGCACGGACGCTGGATCCGGGTTCGTAACACCTCCCCACCAAAAAGAATTTGGTTTGGGGTTCTATAAAAAACACAAACCAAATTAGCAGGGCGACACAACTCCAAATGGACTTACTTATACTATGAACTAGAGTGATGAGGCTGTCTTGTCCACAGAACTTTTCTACTGAGAAACCCTGGCCCAAAGGGAGCTTGAAAATGGAAGGCAATGATCTGCCTGACGTAATCTTCCACGTCTCCACTGCGATGTCAAGCAGGGGTGTCATCTCACCTCTCTCGAGTACGGAATGGTTTCGACACGATCTGGGGTGACTCGACACTTCCTTATGTCGTGGCACCGATGATGGCTGACCACCGACGGCATTTCTGGTGCCGGTCCGATGGTCCTTCAGGGAGACAGGAACCTGGAATACAGGGGTCTGATAATTCAGAGTGATAGCGACCGCGAGTAAAACAGTACTTACAGCATACTCTACTAGGTCCACACCTAGTCCCAACGGGGCTGTTCGTACGTCGCAGGTGGCATTCGCTCTGCCACCGTCAGGTCGACCAACGTTCCACATAACGCTGCATTGAGGCTCAGCAGTCACGCGGGGGGTGTCAACCTGTCGGAAACAGTCACTCACATTACCACATGTCGTACCTCCTGTATCATCTATTACCTCCCAGGTCCCTTCTTCAACTGCAACACTTGCAGTACAACTCTCCAATCCCTGGGACCTCTTCTCGATGTTCACGGGAGCCATCATCCTTCGGGTCGTCCACTGATCCTTACTGAGAACACAGAGAGCACATAGGAGAACAAAACAAAATACCGATAGGAAACATTTGGTGAGTCGAGGGATAAGTTTCCTGAGCTTGGCATGTCCATAGCCGGCACCATCCACTAGCCTGGCTTGGACCAAAGAGGGCACTAGACCTTTAGAACATACCTCACATACCTCTGACGTCTGGGGAATCTCTGGCTGGTCCACTACACGCTGTAACTTGCCATACCGCAAGCACACCTCAGCCTTCGCTCCAGACTCGTTGGTATCCGTGGGTGTCTGCACACGAGGCCTCTCTTCTAGCTCAGGTACCTCTGCCTTCTTAACCTCATGTTCCTTGTCGAGAGAATCAGGAGACACTGCTAGATAACTGTCGATCTGCGGGGGAGAGGACAAATTAGACATGTTCAAATCCGGGTCTGTCTTTACCTGGACATTACCATTGCCTGTTACCTCAGACCGTGCTGTTCCGGTAGACTCGTCCGCAACCTTGGGATGATTGGAGCTCCAATCGGTCACCAAGTCGTTGGCTAGTACCACGTCAATCCCAGCCACAGGGAGGGTATCGACTACTGCCAACGCACATGTGCCGCTGAAATAAGGCGAGTCGAGATGTACTGGCACTAAGGGGGCGATGTACTGCGTCCTTGGAAACCCAACCAGGACAACCTCTTGTCTCCCTTCCACACTTACTTCCTCGGGTACCGAGCTCTTCACGATCAGGGACTGGGCTGCTCCACTATCTCTGAGCACTACTACAGATCTACCAGTATGATCACTCGATACATACCCGCCTGAAGTGTGAGGGGAAAACAATCTGGGTTCTTCCTGCGTCGTCGTCGACTGGCTTCCTGCTGGTGATGTTCCACAGCTCATCAACATCACCTCCCTTCGTGCGCTGCCACCTCTTCTGCCTCGGCACCTAGCAGCTACGTGCCCTTTCTGCCCACAAGTCCAGCACACCATATTCCTCCTTGGACTACGGTGTTTCGGACTACTAGGACTTGTTCTTCGGGGGCTACTTGGGGGCGTCTTCTTAGCGCTTCGTGGGACGGGTCTTTCTTCTTCTTCGTCGTGAGGTCTGTCAAACCGGCGCTGGTAATTCCTCGGGACGTACTTAGCAGACGGCCTATGAGTCAGGATATACTCTTCAGCCATGGTGGCTGCTGCACTCAAGGTCTCCACCTGCTGTTCCTCTAAGTACGTCTTGAGGTCTCCAGACAAACAATCTTTGAAGTCCTCGAGCAGAATCAGCTGCTCGAGGTCTTCCCTGGTCTCCACCTTCCGAGAGGCACACCATTCCTGGAAAAGTCGCTCCTTGATTGTAGCGAATTCGGTGAAAGTGTGCTCTGAGGTCTTCTTCAGGTTTCTGAACTTTTGCCTGTAAGCCTCAGGTACCAATTGGTACGCCATGAGCACAACCTTCTTCACCTTGTCATAATCGCTGGAGTCGTCAAGGGATAACGTAGAGTAGGCGATTTGGGCCTTCCCAGTCAAGACTGACTGTATCATGATGGCCCAATTCTCCCTTGGCCACTCCAAAGAGGCAGCGACTTTCTCGAAGGCTGCAAAGAATTTTGACACTTCCTTCTCATGGAATTTGGGGACCATTTTAATGTTCCGTACCGGATCGAAGCTACTGGTGTCCGTTGTTTGCCTCCGACCACCACCTAATCGCAAAACTTCTAGTTCATGTTGTCTCTCTCTTTCCTCTTTGTCCTGTCGTTCTTGCCTGTCTCGTTCTTCTCTCTCTCTTTCTCGTTCTTCCCTCTCTCGTCTGTCTTCTCTTTCTCGCTCTTCTCTTTCTCGTTTCTCTTCTCTTTCTCGCTCTTCTCTTCTTTCTTCTCTTTCTAATTCTAAACGCCTCATCGCCAATTCTTTTTCTTTCATCTCCATTTCTTTATTTTTCATCTCCACTTCTTTATCTTTTAATTCTCGTTCTAATTCTAACTTCTTCCATTCAATTTCCCGATTAATTTCTAGGGCACGCATCTTGACTGTTAGGAAGCTGATATTAAGCTCACCTGCATCACTGTCAATGTCACTGCCCTTATCTTCCTTTTCTGTGGAAGCTATTTCCTCACCTTCCCTTGTACTAGGAGTCTCGCCTTCCTGTTTCTCTTCTGCCTTCAGGTGCCGGTGAACCTTGGACAAGATCTCCACACGGGAATCACTGGCACGGATCTTGATCTCCAGGTAGGCGCTCACTAGTACAAGTTCCGGTTTGCTCAGATACTTTAATCTGGCAAGACAGTCCACTCTGTTCAGAAAAGCCTGAACATCGTCCAGATCATCGATGGTAGCTTTGTCTGCCATTGTCACAGATGGAACACTTTGCACTTAACACACCGAGCACTGTTCTACGCCAATATTGCACCAAACACTGCACTTGCCAATATTGCACGTAATCACTCCGGGCACCGCACTACCCAATATTGCACTGAGTCCAAGCGAACACTTAGCTCTACAATATTGCACTGAATCACTGAGCACCGCACTAGTCAATATTGCACTTAATCGCTTAATCACAGCGAGCACCGCACTGCACAATATCGCACTTAGTCACTCTGAGCACCGCACAGGACGTATAACGTCGCAATCGTCACACAGGGGGAATTATATACAGGGATTACGCCACTTCACCACCCCTGTCAAACATACTTAACAAGGGGTCGGATCCCGCTGGGGATGCCAATTATGTTACGGCCCTCTCGGGACGCAACAGGGTTCTTGCTCTGATGTTGTTAGAGGAAGATATAGGTATCCGTTCCCAAGCCAGTAGTGGCTATCAAGGGATGAGATCCGTGACGCAAGTAACTTA
The DNA here is from genome assembly GCF_040958095.1 of Procambarus clarkii. NCBI lineage: Eukaryota > Metazoa > Arthropoda > Malacostraca > Decapoda > Cambaridae > Procambarus > Procambarus clarkii. The sequence goes on from NC_091196.1 coordinate 4,515,183, forward strand.
AAGGGAGTAGGGAAAGAAAGCTAAGAACTTAATATAATATAATATTCACCTTCACCGTTTAAATATATATAATAAAAGAGTACACAAGGGGGAGGGGTATTAACACTTTACAAGGGGATCAACACTGTAGTCTTCTGCTGGAGACTATGGATCCTCGAAGCTAGGTGCTGAGTCCGCGGTGCTTTCTTCGTGGCCTCAAGACGTGTCCTCTGAGAACGCCGAGTCTACCCTGGCCACAGGTCAGCCACAACACAGGTCCACTGGGGGCACCGTCGTGGAGGCCGTCAACCACACGTCCAGCAGGTCTGCTGGCAGGTACTGAGCCACCAAGGCTGGTACGGCCACTCCACGAGCGATAAAAGGGGTACGCCCTAGACAGGAGTCTCGTGTGATATCACCAATCACCCTCCTGTCCTCAATACCCCAGTGGATTATCGTCTCCAACCGTCGGTCCCGGGTAAATCCTTCCACTGCCACTCCACTGGCAGGCTTAACACACCACAGTGTTCTTCCGGGGGGACGACGTCACGACAGCTGCAGCAAACTTCACTGTATGGAGACTGGCTGCCTCGGGTAGACTGACTACACCTTCAACACAGTGGTCCCAGGTTGGCTCTGTAAGCAGACACGTCATTAATAACCGGGACACTAATACACCACACTCACAGGCTCAGATACAAACGCCCGACATATCCACTCCCTAGATGGCGCTGTCGTCGGAGCACCACCTCACCAGAGGTCAGGAGCGGCGGTGTTGAGCGCTGAACCAGACTGGAAACTGGTCCTCGAGGCCAGTACACGCTGTCCTCACTAGGTGTCGTCGTTCGTTTGGCGGGGGTTTCGGGAGCTGACCCACAGATGGCGTGTTTGTCACTGCTCCAGGCACGGACGCTGGATCCGGGTTCGTAACAGTAACCAAGCTCTAGGTCTTGTGGATGGTAGGTCACATTAGTGTAACCAAGCTCTTGATCTTGTGGATGGTAGGTCACATTAGTGTAACCAAGCTCTTGGTCTTGTGGATGGTAGGTCACATTAGTGTAACCAAGCTCTTGGTCTTGTGGATGGTAGGTCACATTAGTGTAACCAAGCTCTTGGTCTTGTGGATGGTAGGTCACATTAGTGTAACCAAGCTCTTGGTCTTGTGGATGGTAGGTCACATTAGTGTAACCAAGCTCTTGGTCTTGTGGATGGTAGGACACATTAGTGTAACCAAGCTCTTGGTCTTGTGGATGGTAGGTCACATTAGTGTAACCAAGCTCTTGGTCTTGTGGATGGTAGGTCACATTAGTGTAACCAAGCTCTTGGTCTTGTGGATGGTAGGACACATTATTGTAACCAAGCTCTTGGTCTTGTGGATGGTAGGTCACATTAGTGTAACCAAGCTCTTGATCTTGTGGATGGTAGGTCACATTAGTGTAACCAAGCTCTTGGTCTTGTGGATGGTAGGTCACATTAGTGTAACCAAGCTCTTGGTCTTGTGGATGGTAGGTCACATTAGTGCAACCAAGCTCTTGGTCTTGTGGATGGTAGGTCACATTAGTGTAACCAAGCTCTTGGTCTTGTGGATGGTAGGACACATTTGTGTAACCAAGCTCTTGGTCTTGTGGATGGTAGGTCACATTAGTGTAACCAAGCTCTTGGTCTTGTGGATGGTAGGTCACATTAGTGTAACCAAGCTCTTGGTCTTGTGGATGGTAGGTCACATTAGTGTAACCAAGCTCTTGGTCTTGTGGATGGTAGGACACATTAGTGTAACCAAGCTCTATGTCTTGTGGATGGTAGGTCACATTAGTGTAACCAAGCTCTTGATCTTGTGGATGGTAGGTCACATTAGTGTAACCAAGCTCTTGGTCTTGTGGATGGTAGGTCACATTAGTGTAACCAAGCTCTTGGTCTTGTGGATGGTAGGTCACATTAGTGTAACCAAGCTCTTGGTCTTGTGGATGGTAGGTCACATTAGTGTAGCCAAGCTCTTGGTCTTGTGGATGGTAGGTCACATTAGTGTAACCAAGCTCTTGGTCTTGTGGATGGTAGGTCACATTAGTGTAACCAAGCTCTTGATCTTGTGGATGGTAGGTCACATTAGTGTAACCAAGCTCTTGGTCTTGTGGATGGTAGGTCACATTAGTGTAACCAAGCTCTTGATCTTGTGGATGGTAGGTCACATTAGTGTAACCAAGCTCTTGGTCATGTGGATGGTAGGTCACATTAGTGTAACCAAGCTCCTGGTCTTGTGGATGGTAGGTCACATTAGTGCAACCTAGCTCTTGGTCTTGTGGATGGTAGGTCACATTAGTGTAACCAAGCTCTTGGTCTTGTGGATGGTAGGACACATTTGTGTAACCAAGCTCTTGGTCTTGTGGATGGTAGGTCACATTAGTGTAACCAAGCTCTTGGTCTTGTGGATGGTAGGTCACATTAGTGTAACCAAGCTCTTGGTCTTGTGGATGGTAGGACACATTAGTGTAACCAAGCTCTAGGTCTTGTGGATGGTAGGTCACATTAGTGTAACCAAGCTCTTGATCTTGTGGATGGTAGGTCACATTAGTGTAACCAAGCTCTTGGTCTTGTGGATGGTAGGTCACATTAGTGTAACCAAGCTCTTGGTCTTGTGGATGGTAGGTCACATTAGTGTAACCAAGCTCTTGGTCTTGTGGATGGTAGGTCACATTAGTGTAACCAAGCTCTTGGTCTTGTGGATGGTAGGTCACATTAGTGAAACCAAGCTCTTGGTCTTGTGGATGGTAGGTCACATTAGTGTAACCAAGCTCTTGATCTTGTGGATGGTAGGTCACATTAGTGTAACCAAGCTCTTGGTCTTGTGGATGGTAGGTCACATTAGTGTAACCAAGCTCTTGGTCTTGTGGATGGTAGGTCACATTAGTGTAACCACGCTCTTGGTCTTGTGGATGGTAGGTCACATTAGTGTAACCAAGCTCTTGGTCTTGTGGATGGTAGGTCACATTAGAGTAACCAAGCTCTTGGTCTTGTGGATGGTAGGTCACATTAGTGTAACCAAGCTCTTGGTCTTGTGGATGGTAGGTCACATTAGTGTTACCAAGCTCTTGGTCTTGTGGATGGTAGGTCACATTAGTGTAACCAAGCTCTTGGTCTTGTGGATGGTAGGACACATTAGTGTAACCAAGCTCTTGGTCTTGTGGATGGTAGGTCACATTAGTGTAACCAAGCTCTTGATCTTGTGGATGGTAGGTCACATTAGTGTAACCAAGCTCTTGGTCTTGTGGATGGTAGGACACATTAGTGTAACCAAGCTCTTGGTCTTGTGGAAGGTAGGTCACATTAGTGTAACCAAGCTCTTGGTCTTGTGGATGGTAGGTCACATTAGTGTAACCAAGCTCTTGATCTTGCGGATGGTAGGTCACATTAGTGTAACCAAGCTCTTGGTCTTGTGGATGGTAGGTCACATTAGTGTAACCAAGCTCTTGACTGACTGTGAATGCTTCATGTAAAGTACTTCTGGTGTGTCTGATCTCCTATTGTCGTTGCATCTGTCCATTATATATATATTTCACAGTTGTTATTACAATTATAATTTCCTTATGCATATTTTCCATTCTAGGTTAATGCCCTTTATCAACAAAAGGATGAAGAAACACTGGATAACTTGGCCTTTCATATTATCTCGCCGTGGCAACACCATGAGAAGTTTACACACGACTCACAACTGATGACGTTCGAACACTTCCGGAACAAGTGCTTCACTGGCGAATTTTGTTCGAACCACAACGCTATAAATGCTTCACCCACGTACTACAAATACAAATAATCGCCAACAGAACCTAAACACCTAACCTAACCTGACCCATGCATGTATATGCACAATATGCTAATATATTATAATATTAATTTATATTTGAGAAATTTCCAGTTTTGAATGAACAGCAAGTTAAAATTTATGAATGCGTGTGTGGGGTCGACCGTTGGATGTAATGGACTTGCGTCGAGGACGGGTTGCAGATCTTGAGGAATGTGATTGGTCAGATGCGGGGGTGTGTCCTGTCTGACTGAAGAGAGGAACTCTGCAGGAACCACAAAGATGTCCTGGTGGGAGCATCTACCAACCTCAACAGCCTGCTAAAACTGAAGCCAACATTCTTCAGTAGTAAGGAAGATTAAGCTCCCTCCCCATCCACCATGTTTGAAAGGAAGTGAATATATATTGTATTAATAACGAGAATTTATTTTCTTGTGGCGAGAGCGAGCCAATCTGTTGTTGTTGTTGTTGTTGAATATGCAGATGTGTTGTTGTTGAATATGCAGATGTGTTGTTGTTGTTGTTGTTGAATATGCAGGTGTGTTGTTGTTGAATATGCAGATGTGTTGTTGTTGAATATGCAGATGTGTTGTTGTTGTTGAATATGCAGGTGTGTTGTTGTTGAATATGCAGGTGTGTTGTTGTTGAATATGCAGGTGTGTTGTTGTTGAATATGCAGGTGTGTTGTTGTTGAATATGCAGATGTGTTGTTGTTGTTGAATATGCAGGTGTGTTGTTGTTGAATATGCAGGTGTGTTGTTGTTGAATATGCAGGTGTGTTGTTGTTGAATATGCAGGTGTGTTGTTGTTGAATATGCAGGTGTGTTGTTGTTGAATATGCAGATGTGTTGTTGTTGTTGTTGAATATGCAGGTGTGTTGTTGTTGAATATGCAGGTGTGTTGTTGTTGAATATGCAGATGTGTTGTTGTTGTTGTTGTTGAATATGCAGGTGTGTTGTTGTTGAATATGCAGATGTGTTGTTGTTGAATATGCAGATGTGTTGTTGTTGTTGAATATGCAGGTGTGTTGTTGTTGAATATGCAGGTGTGTTGTTGTTGAATGTGCAGGTGTGTTGTTGTTGAATATGCAGATGTGTTGTTGTTGTTGTTGTTGAATATGCAGGTGTGTTGTTGTTGAATATGCAGGTGTGTTGTTGTTGAATATGCAGATGTGTTGTTGTTGTTGTTGAATATGCAGGTGTGTTGTTGTTGAATATGCAGGTGTGTTGTTGTTGAATATGCAGATGTGTTGTTGTTGTTGTTGTTGAATATGCAGGTGTGTTGTTGTTGAATATGCAGGTGTGTTGTTGTTGTTGTTGTTGAATATGCAGGTGTGTTGTTGTTGAATATGCAGATGTGTTGTTGTTGTTGTTGAATATGCAGGTGTGTTGTTGTTGAATATGCAGATGTGTTGTTGTTGAATATGCAGGTGTGTTTTTGTTGAATATGCAGATGTGTTGTTGTTGAATATGCAGATGTGTTGTTGTTGAATATGCAGGTGTGTTGTTGTTGTTGTTGTTGTTGTTGTTGTTGAATATGCAGGTGTGTTGTTGTTGAATATGCAGATGTGTTGTTGTTGAATATGCAGGTGTGTTGTTGTTGAATATGCAGGTGTGTTGTTGTTGTTGTTGTTGAATATGCAGGTGTGTTGTTGTTGAATATGCAGATGTGTTGTTGTTGTTGTTGAATATGCAGGTGTGTTGTTGTTGAATATGCAGATGTGTTGTTGTTGAATATGCAGGTGTGTTTTTGTTGAATATGCAGATGTGTTGTTGTTGAATATGCAGATGTGTTGTTGTTGAATATGCAGGTGTGTTGTTGTTGTTGTTGTTGTTGTTGTTGTTGAATATGCAGGTGTGTTGTTGTTGAATATGCAGATGTGTTGTTGTTGAATATGCAGGTGTGTTGTTGTTGAATATGCAGATGTGTTGTTGTTGAATATGCAGATGTGTTGTTGTTGAATATGCAGGTGTGTTGTTGTGGAATACGCAGATGTGTTGTTCTTGAATATGCATATGTGTAGTTGTTGTTGAATATGCAGGTGTGTTGTTGTTGAATATGCAGATGTGTTGCTGTTGAATATGCATGTGTGTTGTTGTTGAATATGCAGATGTGTAGTTGTTGAATATGCAGATGTGTTGTTGTTGAATATGCAGGTGTGTTGTTGTTGAATATGCAGATGTGTTGTTGTTGTTGTTGTTGAATATGCAGGTGTGTTGTTGTTGAATATGCAGGTGTGTTGTTGTTGAATATGCAGATGTGTAGTTGTTGAATATGCAGATGTGTAGTTGTTGAATATGCAGATGTGTTGTTGTTGAATATGCAGGTGTGTTGTTGTTGAATATGCAGATGTGTAGTTGTTGAATATGCAGATGTGTAGTTGTTGAATATGCAGATGTGTTGTTGTTGAATATGCAGGTGTGTTGTTGTTGAATATGCAGATGTGTAGTTGTTGAATATGCAGATGTGTTGTTGTTGAATATGCAGGTGTGTTGTTGTTGAATATGCAGATGTGTTGCTGTTGTTGTTGTTGAATATGCAGGTGTGTTGTTGTTGAATATGCAGATGTGTTGCTGTTGAATATGCAGGTGTGTTGTTGTTGTTGTTGTTGTTGAATATGCAGGTGTGTTGTTGTTGAATATGCAGATGTGTTGTTGTTGAATATGCAGATGTGTTGCAGTTGAATATGCAGATGTGTAGTTGTTGAATATGCAGGTGTGTTGTTGTTGAATATACAGGTGTGTTGTTGTTGAATATGCAGATGTGTTGTTGTTGAATATGCAGATGTGTTGCAGTTGAATATGCAGATGTGTAGTTGTGGAATATGCAGATGTGTTGTTGTTGAATATGCAGGTGTGTTGTTGTTGAATATGCAGGTGTGTTGTTGTTGAATTTGCAGGTGTGTTTTTGTTGAATATGCAGGTGTGTTGTTGTTGAATATGCAGGTGTGTTGTTGTTGAATATGCAGATGTGTTGTTGTTGTTGTTGTTGTTGAATATGCAGGTGTGTTGTTGTTGAATATGCAGATGTGTTGTTGTTGTTGTTGTTGTTGAATATGCAGATGTGTTGTTGTTGTTGTTGTTGTTGAATATGCAGATGTGTTGTTGTTGAATATGCAGATGTGTTGTTGTTGAATATGCAGGTGTGTTGTTGTTGTTGTTGTTGTTGAATATGCAGGTGTGTTGTTGTTGAATATGCAGATGTGTTGTTGTTGAATATGCAGGTGTGTTGTTGTTGAATATGCAGGTGTGTTGTTGTTGAATATGCAGATGTGTTGTTGTTGTTGTTGTTGAATATGCAGATGTGTAGTTGTTGAATATGCAGGTGTGTTGTTGTTGAATATGCAGATGTGTTGTTGTTGTTGTTGTTGAATATGCAGGTGTGTTGTTGTTGAATATGCAGATGTGTTGTGGTTGAATATGCAGGTGTGTTGTTGTTGAATATGCAGGTGTGTTGTTGTTGAATATGCAGGTGTGTTGTTGTTGAATATGCAGATGTGTTGTTGTTGAATATGCAGATGTGTTGTTGTTGAATATGCAGGTGTGTTGTTGTGGAATATGCAGATGTGTAGTTGTTGAATATGCAGGTGTGTTGTTGTGGAATAAGCAGATGTGTAGTTGTGGAATATGCACTGTAGGGATAGGCCCAATCTTCTTTCCTAAGGAGATTCTTGTGACAATACATACATACATACATGCATACATACATTGAGGGGCCGGTGGCTGAGTGGATAGCATGCTGGACGTGTGATCCTGTGGTCTAGGGTTCGATTCCGGGCGCCGGCGAGAAATAATGGGCAGTTTCTTTCACCCTAATGCTCTGTTACCTAGCAGTAAATAGATACCTGGGAGCTAGTCAGCTATCACAGGCTGCTTCCTGGTGTGTGTGTGTGTGGAAAAACAAAACAAAAAAATTGTAGTTAGTAACAGTTAGATTGCCAGTTGAGAGGCGGGCCGAAAGAGCATAGCTCAACCCCCCACAAGCACAACTAGGTGAATACAACTAGGTGAATACATACACAGAGTGAGAGAAAATAAGAGAGTGAGAGAGAGACAATTCAGACATATACTCTGCTAATAGATATAGAGGTAAATACATAATACTGTCATTATCTTTATATGGAAAAATGAGCTGTTATTAGCTTTATATTTGTATATAAACAATAATGTTGTTAACATGTGTAATACGGGGCGAGATACAGGAAGCGAAGGTGGGGGAGGGGGGGGGGGGAAGTGTTTTATTCGAAAAATCACTTTGTATAAGAGGCTAAAATTTCTGGTAGCGGATCACTTTGAATTATATATTTACACATCTCTTAAACAATTGTTACAAGTTGTCTCTGAATTCACGTATCTTTTTCGCACTCCATCACATAGTGACGGAGGGGGTGCGCATAATTTTGTTGACACAGTTAGGTCAGGTCTACGTCAGCAGGTAATGAAAATTCCAATTTGTTAACTGTAGGTAGTAACTGATTGTAACCTACCCGCCGCTTCCCACTGGACGGGGGCGGTGTGCTGGATAAACATATCAATTATGACGCTAACTTTCAACATATGTCAGTTGCTTAAATTATAGACTATACTTGTGGTCGATCTCGAGTCCATTGGTGATGAGACTATGTGCATTGAATTTTGTAACTAGCTCATCAAGACTAACTTGCTTAGGAAAATGAATTGTGGGGTTCAGTCCCTGACACAGTACTCATATAGTAATTAGAAAGTTCAGCATACCTTAGTCCAGGAGGGCGAAAGTCAGTCAGTATGGGACATTCTACAATATAATGTTCAAGAGAGTGCATGTTTTCTCTTTCACAATGTCCTCTTTTACATGTCTTCTCTTTCACTCTGTAATTACTATATGAGTACTGGAACACTTGATGATATATTGGACATGTACCCAAGATTGACCATGTAATATATCAATTATACAATATATATATATGATGTAACTATATAATCTGAGCTTGTAAAAGCACCTTCATCACCTTCAGTGATTAAGTGCTTAATTGCACACTAGTTTCTTTATCAGCTATCTCACCCTGTCAGAGTAAATGAGACAAATGTATGTGAATGCATGTGTGTGTATATATGTATGTATATGTGTGTGTGTGTATGTATATGTATGGGTATAAAGTATATATGGAAGCTGATCAGAATTACATTTCACCTTTGTGAATGTACATTAATGACACTATGTATAAGACACATCTAACACTTTATGTAGGGCATACGTACATCTGTGTATCTATGTATTTACGTATGTAGGTTAGCTTAGCATTTTAAAAGCACCGAATCACCTTCTGTGATTGAGTGTTCAATAAACCCTTGAACTATATGTTTAACACTTCTCTAACCCTGTCCATGGAGGACAGAAGAAAAATGTATATATGCTGGTTAGCATTGTAAATGTGTGGCCACGTCTGTGGTAGAAAATAATAATAATAATAATAATAATAATAATAATAATAAAAAGTCCCTGACCCCGGTCCCTTAAGGAGCCGGTCGGCCGAGCGGACAGCACGCTGGACTTGTGATCCTGTGGTCCTGGGTTCGATCCCAGGCGCCCGCGAGAAACAATGGGCAGAGTTTCTTTCACCCTATGCCCCTGTTACCTAGCAGTAAAATAGGTACCTGGGTGTTAGTCAGCTGTCACGGGCTGCTTCCTGGGGGTGGAGGCCTGGTCGAGGACCGGGCCGCGGGGACACTAAAAAATCCCCGAAAACATCTCAAGATAACCTCAAGATAAACCCCAATATGGGCCTCTGTAATCCTTTCCAGTACCGCCCGCACGATGGGTATGGGGTGCATAATAAATTAACTAAACTAAAAAGTCTTCATAAACAACAAACAATTGGTATGAGCGGAGGATGGCAGCGGAGTGTGGCCGAGGCTACGTGGAAACACAATCCGCCTCACTTCCTGCAATTATTTCTGTATATAGCCTGTGTTGTGAGTGGTGAGGGCGCTCTTGCACGATGATACAATAACTTGATTATTTTCTTCCTTTGCCAGCTGCTTCGCTTCTAGTGTGTGTATTCTGTATACTTGCTCTACAACAGTCTACAACTACGCCATCTTGGTCAGTATGATGACTACCTCTAGATGCTAATAGATTTAACATCTAGATGCTAACAAGATTTAAATAGCAGATTAATTTTTTATAAGCTGCTCAATATTTATATAGCTATTTTTATTTAAATAACAGCATTTGTTTATTTATATATTTATATTTTATATAAGTACATTTCGTATTGTTAGAGACCATAAGGTTATTAAATATATTTTAAGCTGAACTATATATTTTTTGGAGCCGTAATATATCAATTCTATAGTATGACAGCCGAGTTCCTTGTCCGAAACTCGAGAAGGAATCACACTCCTTTTGCACCAGAGTGTGTTGCACACGCCCCTGCACCAGTGTGTGTTGCACACGCCCCTGCACCAGTGTGTGTTGCAAACACCCCTGCACCAGTGTGTGTTGCACAAGCCCCTGCACCAGAGTGTGTTGCTGTTACGGACCCGAGTCTAGCGTCCGGGCACGGAGCGGTGACGACAACGCCATATGCCAGTCTGCTCCCGAAACCCCCTCCAAATGGACGACGCCATCTAGTGAGGACGGGATATACCAGCCACAGGGGCTGGATTCCCGTCTTAATCAGCTCGTAACGTAGCCGCTGCTGACCTCTGGTGAGGTGGCGCTTAGACAGCAACACCATCAATGGAGTGGATAGGTGGACGTTTGTGTCTAAGCCTGTAAGTGAGGTGCCCTAGAGTGTAACCAGTACTAATGACGTGTCTGATTACAGAGTCGACCTGGGACTGCTGTATCGGACGATGAGGCAGTCTACCCAAGGCAGCCAAAGTCTCTCCACGTGTTTGCTGCAGAAGCTGTGAGTCACCCCCGGACGAACACTGTTGAGTGTGTTAGCCTGCCCGTAACATGGCAGTACCAGGAATCGTCTTATCTGGGGGCTGGCTGGTGGAAAAGACTACCCACTGTGGTGCGGAGAGAGGAGAGTGATCTGCGGAATCACACGAGGCTCCTGCCTAGGGCTCGCAACCCTAGTATCGGTCGTGGAGTGGCCTACACAGCGGAGCTGATCGGAACCTGCCAGCTACAGGCTGGATTTGTGGTTGAAGGCCTCCACGACGGTGCACCCAGTGGGACTGTGATTTGGCTGGCCTGTGGCCAGGGTAGATTCGCCGAGAGAATCAGAGGATTCATCGTGGGCCACAAAGAAGAGAACCAGGGCTACTCATCGTGAGCACCGAGGAGCATCCTGTGTCTTCAGAGGAAGACTAATTTGTATATAATAAGTGTAGTTATAGCAACCCCACATGTGACTGTGATATATTTATGGTGGTGGTAGCAATATATATACAAAGCAATGCATTTGTATCCCTTCCCCTTTAATTTATCTTGCGTTACGGAACGCACCCCTTGAAAGCCACTACTAGCTTGGGGCCGGATACCCAAACTCTAATAACATCAGAGAACAACCCTGTTGCGACCCAATAGGGCCGTAACAGTTGCACACGCCCCTGCACCAGTGTGTGTTGCACACGCCCCTGCACCAGTGTGTGTTGCAAACGTCCCTGCACCAGTGTGTGTTGCACACGCCCCTGCACCAGAGTGTGTTGCACACGCCCCTGCACCAGTGTGTGTTGCAAACGTCCCTGCACCAGTGTGTGTTGCACACGCCCCTGCACCAGTGTGTGTTGCAAACGTCCCTGCACCAGTGTGTGTTGCACACGCCCCTGCACCAGAGTGTGTTGCACACGCCCCTGCACCAGTGTGTGTTGCACACGCCCCTGCACCAGAGTGTGTTGCACACGCCCTTGCACCAGAGTGTGTTGCACACGCCCCTGCACCAGAGTGTGTTGCTCACGCCCCTGCACCAGTGTGTGTTGCACACGTCTCTGCACCAGTGTGTGTTGCACACGCACCTGCACCAGAGTGTGTTGCACACGCCCGTGCACCAGAGTGTGTTGCACACGCCCCTGCACCAGAGTGTTGCACACGCCCCTGCACCAGAGTGTTGCACACGCCCCTGCACCAGTGTGTTGCACACGCCCCTGCACCAGAGTGTTGCACACGCCCCTGCACCAGAGTGTTGCACACGCCCCTGCACCAGAGTGTGTTGCACACGCCCCTGCACCAGAGTGGTGCAAACAGCCCTGCCACAGTGTGTGTTGCACACGCCCCTGCACCAGTGTGTGTTGCGCACGCCCCTGCACCAGTGTGTGTTGCGCACGCCCCTGCACCAGAGTGTGTTGCACACGCCCCTGCACCAGTGTGTGATGCACACGCCCCTGCACCAGTGTGTGTTGCACACGCCACTGCACCAGAGTGTGTTGCACACGCCTCTGCACCAGAGTGTGTTGCACACGCCCCTGCACCAGAGTGTGTTGCACACGCCCCTGCACCAGTGTGTGATGCACACGCCCCTGCACCAGTGTGTGTTGCACACGCCCCTGCACCAGTGTGTGTTGCACACGCCTCTGCACCAGACTGTGTTGCACACGCCACTGCACCAGAGTGTGTTACACACGCCCCTGCACCAGAGTGTGTTGCACAGGCCCCTGCACCAGTGTGTTGCACACGCCCCAGCACCATAGAGTGTTGCACACGACCCTGCACCATTGTGTTGCACATGCCCCTGCACCAGTGTGTGTTACACACGCCCCTGAACCAGTGTGTGTTACACACGACCCTGAACCAGTGTGTGTTACTCACGCCCCTGCACCAGTGTGTGTTGCACACGGCCCTGCACCAGTGTGTGTTACACACGCCCCTGAACCAAAGTGTGTTGTACAGGCCCCTGCAGCAGTGTGTTGCACACACCCCTGCACCAGAGTGTGTTGCACACGCCCCTGCACCAGAGAGTGTTGCACACGCCCCTGCACCATTGTGTTGCACATGGCCCTGCACCAGTGTGTGTTACACACGCCCCTGCACCAGTGTGTGTTGCACACGCCCCTGCACCAGAGTGTGTTGCACACGCCCCTGCACCAGTGTGTGTTACACACCCCTGCAACAGAGTGTGTTACACACACCCCTGCACCAGAGTGTGTTGAACACGCCCCTGCATCAGAGAGTGTTACACACACCTCTGCACAAGAGTGTGTTGCACACACCCCTGCACCGGAGAGTGTTGCACACGCCCATGCATCATTGTGTTGTACACACCCCTGCACCAGAGTGTGTTACACACACGCCCCTGCACCAGCGTGTGTTGCACACGCACCTGCACCAGAGAGTGTTGAACACACCCCTGCACCAGAGAGTGTTGAACACACCCCTGCACCAGAATGTGTTGCACACCCCTGCACCAGAGAGTGTTGAACACACCCCTGCACCAGAGTGTGTTGAACACACCCCTGCACCAGAGTGTGTTGAACACGCCTCTGCACCAGAGTGTGTTAAACACGCCCCTGCACCAGAGTGTGTTGCACACGCCCCTGCACCAGTGTGTGATGCACACGCCCCTGCACCAGTGTGTGTTGCACACGCCACTGCACCAGAGTGTGTTGCACACGCCCCTGCACCAGAGTGTGTTGCACACGCCCCTGCATCAGAGTGTTGCACACGCCCCTGCACCAGAGTGTTGCACACGCACCTGCACAGAGTGTTGCACACGCCCCTTCACCAGTGTGTGTTGCAAACGCCCCTGCACCAGTGTGTGTTGCACACGCCCCTGCACCAGAGTGTTCCACACTCCCCTGCACCAGAGTGTGTTGCACACGCCCCTGCACCAGTGTGTTTTGCACACGCCTCTGCACCAGAGTGTGTTGTACACGCCCCTGCACCAGTGTGTGTTGCACACGCCCCTGCATCAGAGTGTGTTGCACACGCCCCTGCACCAGAGTGTGTTGCACACGCCCGTGCACCAGAGTGTGTTGCTCACGCCCCTGCACCAGTGTGTGTTGCACACGTCCCTGCACCTATGTGTGTTGCACACGCCCCTGCACCAGAGTGTGTTGCACACGCCCGTGCACCAGAGTGTGTTGCACACACCCCTGCACCAGAGTGTTGCACACGCCCCTGCCCCAGTGTGTGTTGCACACGCCCCTGCACCAGTGTGTGTTGCACACGCCCCTGCACCAGTGTGTGTTGCACACGCCCCTGCACCAGTGTGTGTTGCACATGTCCCTGCACCAGTGTGTGTTGCACACGCCACTGCACCAGTGTGTGATGCACACGCCCCTGCACCAGAGTGTGTTGCACACGCCCCTGCACCAGAGTGTGTTGCACACGCCCCTGCACCAGAGTGTGTTGCACACGCCCTGCACCAGAGTGTTGAACACGACCCTGCACCAAAGTGTTGCACACGCCCCTGCACCAGAGTGTTGCACACGCCCCTGAACCAGAGTGTTGCACACGCCCCTGCGCCAGAGTGTTGCACACGCCCCTGCACCAGAGTGTTGCACACGCCCCTGCACCAGAGTGTGTTACACACGCCCGTGCACCAGAGTGTGTTGCACACGCCCCTGCACCAGAGTGTGTTGCACACGCTCCTGCACCAGAGTGTCTTGCACACGCCCCTGCACCAGAGTGTGTTGCACACGCCCCTGCACCAGAGAGTGTTGCACACGCCCCTGCACCAGTGTGTTGCACACACCCCTACACCAGAGTGTGTTACACACACCCCTGCACCAGTGTGTGTTGCACACACCCCTGCACCAGTGTGTGTTGCACACGCCCCTGCACCAGTGTGTGTTGCACACCCTTGCACCAGTGTGTGTAACACACACCCCTGCACCAGAGAGTGTGTTGCACACCCTTGCACCAGTGTGTGTAACACACACCCTTGCACGAGAGAGTGTTACACACACCCCTGCACGAGAGAGTGTTACACACACCCCTGCACCAGAGGGTGTTGCACACGCCCCTGCACCAGAGTGTGTTGCACACGCCCCTGCACCAGTGTGTTGCACACGCCCCTGCACCAGAGTGTGTTGCACACACCCCTGCACCAGTGTGTATTGCACACACCCCTGCACCAGTGTGTGTTGCACACACCCCTGCACCAGAGTGTGTTGCACACACCCCTACACCAGAGTGTGTTACACACACCCCTGCACCAGTGTGTGTTCCACACACCCCTGCACCAGTGTGTGTTGCACACGCCCCAGCACCAGTGTGTGTTGCACACGCCCCTGCACCAGTGTGTGTTGCACACGCCCCTGCACCAGTGTGTGTTGCACACCCTTGCACCAGTGTGTGTTACACACACCCCTGCACCAGAGAGTGTTACACACACCCCTGCACCAGAGGGTGTTGCACACGCCCCTGCACCAGAGTGTGTTGCACACGCCCTTGCAACAGTGTGTTGCACACGCCCCTGCACCAGTGTGTTGCACACACCCCTGCACCAGAGTGTGTTGCACACACCCCTGCACCAGAGAGTGTTGCACACGCCCATGCACCATTGTGTTGAACACACCCCTGCACCAGAGTGTGTTACATACGCCCCTGCACCAGAGTGTGTTGCACACGCCCCTGCACCAGAGAGTGTTACACACACCCCTGCACAAGAGTGTGTTGCACACACCCCTGCACCAGAGAGTGTTGATCACGCCCATGCACCATTGTGTTGCAAACACCCCTGCACCGGAGTGAGTTACACACACCCCTGCACCAGAGTGTGTTACACACACCCCTGCACCAGCGTGTGTTGCACACGCCCCTGCAAAAGAGTGTGTTGAGCACACCCCTGCACCAGA
This sequence comes from Procambarus clarkii, assembly GCF_040958095.1. Classification (NCBI taxonomy): domain Eukaryota; kingdom Metazoa; phylum Arthropoda; class Malacostraca; order Decapoda; family Cambaridae; genus Procambarus; species Procambarus clarkii. The sequence continues at coordinate 4,530,687 of NC_091196.1, forward strand.
GTGTGTTGCACACGCCTCTGCACCAGAGTGTGTTACACACGCCCCTGCACCAGTGTGTTACACACGCCTCTGCACCAGTGTGTGTTACACACGCTCCTGCACCAGAGTGTGTTGCACACACTCCTGCACCAGAGTGTGTTGCACACGCCTCTGTACCAGAGTGTGTTACACACGCCCCTGCACCAGAGTGTGTTGCACACGCCCCTGCTCCAGTGTGTTACACACGCCCCTGCACCAGAGTGTTGCACACGCTCCTGCACCAGAGTGTTGCACACACCCCTGCACCAGAGTGTGTTGCACACGCCCCTGCAACAGAGTTTTGCACACGCTCCTGCACCAGTGTTGCACACATCCCTGCACCAGAGTGTGTTGCACACGCCCCTGCACCAGTGTGCGTTACACACGCCCCTGCACCAGAGTGTATTACACACACCCCTGCACCAGAGTGTGTTACACACGCCCCTGCACCAGAGTGTTGCACACGCTCCTGCACCAGAGTGTTGCACACACCCCTACACCAGAGTGTGTTGCACACGCCCCTGCACCAGAAAGTGTTACACACGCCCCTGCACCAGAGTGTGTTGCACACACCCCTGCACCAGAGAGTGTTGCACACGCCCATGCACCATTGTGTTGCACACACCCCTGCACCAGAGTGTGTTACACACGCCCCTGCACCAGCGTGTGTTGCACACACCCCTGCACCAGAGAGTGTTGCACACGCCCATGCACCATTGCCATTGTGTTGCACACACCCCTGCACCAGAGTGTGTTACACACGCCCCTGCACCAGAGTGTGTTGCACACGCCCCTGCACCAGAGAGTGTTACACACACCCCTGCACCAGAGTGTGTTGCACACACCCCTGCACCAGAGAGTGTTACACACACCCCTGCACTAGAGTGTGTTGCACACACCCCTGCACCAGATAGTGTTGCACACGCCTATGCACCATTGTGTTGCACACACCCCTGCACCAGAGTGTGTTACACACACTCCTGCACCAGAGTGTGTTACACACACCCCTGCACCAGCGTGTGTTGCACACGCCCCTGCACCAGAGTGTGTTACACACACCCCTGCACCAGCGTGTGTTGCACACGCCCCTGCACCAGAGTGTGTTGCACACGGCCCTGCACCAGAGAGTGTTACACACACCCCTGAACTAGAGTGTATTGCACACACCCCTGCACCAGAGTGTGTTGCACACGCCCCTACACCAGAGAGTGTTGCACACACCCCTGCACCAGAGTGTGTTGCACACACCCCTACACCAGAGAGTGTTGCACACGCTCCTGCACCCGAGTGTGTTGCACACGCTCCAGCACCAGTGTGTGTTGCACACGCCCCTGCACCAGAGTGTGTTGCACACGCCCCTGCACCAGAGTGTGTTGCACACGCCCCTGCACCAGTGTGTGTTGCACACCCCCCCTGCACCAGTGTGTGTTGCACACTCCCCTGCAACAGAGTGTTACACACACACACCTGCACCAGAGTGTGTTGCACACGCCCCTGCACCAGAGTGTGTTGCACACGTCCCTGCACCAGAGTGTTTTGCACACACCCCTGCACCTGACTGTGCTGCACCTTCCCCTGCACCAGAGTGTGTTGCACAAGCCCCTGCACCAGAGTGTGTTGCACACACCCCTGCACCAGTGTGTGTTGCACACCCCTGCACCAGACTGTGTTGCACACACCCCTGCACCAGAGTGTGTTGCACACGCCCCTGCACCAGTGTGTTGAACACGCCGCTGCACCAGAGTGTGTTGCACACGCCTCTGCACCAGAGTGTGTTGCACACGCCACTGCACCAGAGTGTGTTACACACGCCCCTGCACCAGAGTGTGTTGCACAAGCCCCTGCACCAGTGTGTTGCACACGCCCCAGCACCATAGAGTGTTGCACACGACCCTGCACCATTGTGTTGCACATGCCCCTGCACCAGTGTGTGTTACACACGCCCCTGCACCAGTGTGTGTTACACACGACCCTGCACCAGTGTGTGTTACTCACGCCCCTGCACCAGTGTGTGTTGCACACGGCCCTGCACCAGTGTGTGTTACACACGCCCCTGAACCAAAGTGTGTTGTACAGGCCCCTGCAGCAGTGTGTTGCACACACCCCTGCACCAGAGTGTGTTGCACACGCCCCTGCACCAGAGAGTGTTGCACACGCCCCTGCACCATTGTGTTGCACATGCCCCTGCACCAGTGTGTGTTACACACGCCCCTGCACCAGTGTGTGTTGCACACGCCCCTGCACCAGAGTGTGTTGCACACGCCCCTGCACCAGTGTGTGTTACACACCCCTGCAACAGAGTGTGTTACACACACCCCTGCACCAGAGTGTGTTGAACACGCCCCTGCATCAGAGAGTGTTACACACACCTCTGCACAAGAGTGTGTTGCACACACCCCTGCACCAGAGAGTGTTGCACACGCCCATGCATCATTGTGTTGCACACACCCCTGCACCAGAGTGTGTTACACACACGCCCCTGCACCAGCGTGTGTTGCACACGCACCTGCACCAGAGAGTGTTGAACACACCCCTGCACCAAAGAGTGTTGAACACACCCCTGCACCAGAGTGTGTTGCACACCCCTGCACCAGAGAGTGTTGAACACACCCCTGCACCAGAGTGTGTTGAACACACCCCTGCACCAGAGTGTGTTGAACACGCCTCTGCACCAGAGTGTGTTAAAACACGCCCCTGCACCAGTGTGTGTTGCACACGCCCCTGCACCAGAGTGTGTTGAACACACCCCTGCACCAGAGTGTGTTGCACACGCCTCTGCACCAGAGTGTGTTACACACGCCCCTGAACCAGTGTGTTACACACGACTCTGCACCAGTGTGTATTACACACGCTCCTGCACCTGAGTGTTGCACACACCCGTGCACCATTGTCTTGCACACACCCTTGCACCAGAGTGTGTTGCACACGCTCCTGCACCAGAGTGTGTTGCACACGCTCCTGCACCAGAGTGCGTTGCACACGCCCCTGTACCAGAGTGTGTTACACACGCCCCTGCACCAGAGCGTTGCACACACCCCTGCACCAGTGTGTGTTGCACACGCTCCTGCACCAGAGTGTGTTGCACACGCTCCTGCACCAGATTGTGTTACACACGCCCATGCATCAGAGTGTGTTACACACGCCCCTGCACCAGAGTGTGTTGCACACACCCCTGCACCAGAGAGTGTTGCACACGCCCATGCACCATTGTGTTGCACACACCCCTGCACCAGAGTGTGTTACACACGCCCCTGCACCAGCGTGTGTTGCACACACCCCTGCACCAGAGAGTGTTGCACACGCCCATGCACCATTGCCATTGTGTTGCACACACCCCTGCACCAGAGTGTGTTACACACGCCCCTGCACCAGAGTGTGTTGCACACGCCCCTGCACCAGAGAGTGTTACACACACCCCTGCACCAGAGTGTGTTACACACACCCCTGCACCAGCGTGTGTTGCACACGCCCCTGCACCAGAGTGTGTTGCACACGCCCCTGCACCAGAGAGTGTTGCACACACCCCTGCACCAGAGAGTGTTGCACACGCTCCTGCACCAGAGTGTGTTGCACACGCCCCTGCACCAGAGTGTGTTGCACACGCCCCTGCACCAGAGAGTGTTACACACACCCCTGCACTAGAGTGTGTTGCACACACCCCTGCACCAGAGTGTGTTGCACACGCTACTGCACCAGTGTGTGTTACACACGCTCCTGCACCAGAGTGTGATGCACACGCTCCTGCACCAGAGTGTGTTGAACACGCCCCTGCACCAGTGTGTGTTGCACACCCCCCCCTGCACCAGTGAGTGTTGCACACGCCCCTGCACCAGAGTGTGTTGCACACGCCCCTGCACCAGAGAGTGTTGCACACACCCCTGCACCAGAGAGTGTTGCACACGCTCCTGCACCAGAGTGTGTTGCACACGCCCCTGCACCAGAGTGTGTTGCACACGCCCCTGCACCAGAGTGTGTTGCACACGCCCCTGCACCAGTGTGTGTTGCACACCCCCCCTGCACCAGTGTGTGTTGCACACGCCCCTGCAACAGAGTGTTACACACACCCCTGCACCAGAGTGTGTTGCACACGCCCCTGCACCAGAGTGTGTTGCACACGTCCCTGCACCAGAGTGTTTTGCACACGCCCCTGCAACAGTGTTACACACGCCCCTGCACCAGTGTGTGTTGCACACACCCCTGCACCTGACTGTGCTGCACCTTCCCCTGCACCAGAGTGTGTTGCACAAGCCCCTGCACCAGAGTGTGTTGCACACACCCCTGCACCACTGTGTGTTGCACACCCCTGCACCAGACTGTGTTGCACACACCCCTGCACCAGAGTGTGTTGCACACGCCCCTGTACCAGTGTGTTGAACACGCCGCTGCACCAGAGTGTGTTGCACACGCCTCTGCACCAGAGTGTGTTGCACACGCCACTGCACCAGAGTGTGTTACACACGCCCCTGCACCAGAGTGTGTTGCACAGGCCCCTGCACCAGTGTGTTGCACACGCCCCTGCACCATAGAGTGTTGCACACGACCCTGCACCATTGTGTTGCACATGCCCCTGCACCAGTGTGTGTTACACACGCCCCTGCACCAGTGTGTGTTACACACGACCCTGCACCAGTGTGTGTTACACACGCCCCTGCACCAGTGTGTGTTGCACACGGCCCTGCACCAGTGTGTGTTACACACGCCCCTGAACCAAAGTGTGTTGTACAGGCCCCTGCAGCAGTGTGTTGCACACACCCCTGCACCAGAGTGTGTTGCTCACGCCCCTGCACCAGAGAGTGTTGCACACGCCCCTGCACCATTGTGTTGCACATGCCCCTGCACCAGTGTGTGTTACACACGCCCCTGCACCAGTGTGTGTTGCACACGCCCCTGCACCAGAGTGTGTTGCACACGCCCCTGCACCAGTGTGTGTTACACACCCCTGCAACAGAGTGTGTTACACACACCCCTGCACCAGAGTGTGTTGCACACGCCCCTGCATCAGAGAGTGTTACACACAACCCTGCACAAGAGTGTGTTGCACACACCCCTGCACCAGAGAGTGTTGCACACGCCCATGCATCATTGTGTTGCACACACCCCTGCACCAGAGTGTGTTACACACACGCCCCTGCACCAGCGTGTGTTGCACACGCCCCTGCACCAGAGAGTGTTGAACACACCCCTGCACCAGAGAGTGTTGAACACACCCCTGCATCAGAGTGTGTTGCACACCCCTGCACCAGAGAGTGTTGAACACACCCCTGCACCAGAGTGTGTTGAACACACCCCTGCACCAGAGTGTGTTGAACACGCCTCTGCACCAGAGTGTGTTAAACACGCCCCTGCACCAGTGTGTGTTGCACACGCCCCTGCACCAGAGTGTGTTGAACACACCCCTGCACCAGAGTGTGTTGCACACGCCTCTGCACCAGAGTGTGTTAGACACGCCCCTGCAACAGTGTGTGTTGCACACGCTCCTGCACTAGAGTGTTGCACACGCCCCTGCACCAGAGTGTGTAGCACACGCCCCTGCACCAGAGTGTGTTACACACGCCCCTGCACCAGTGTGTTACACACGCCTCTGCACCAGTGTGTATTACACACGCTCCTGCACCTGAGTGTTGCACACAACCGTGCACCATTGTCTTGCACACACCCTTGCACCAGAGTGTGTTGCACACGCTCCTGCACCAGAGTGTGTTGCACACGCTCCTGCACCAGAGTGCGTTGCACACGCCCCAGTACCAGAGTGTGTTACACACGCCCCTGCACCAGAGCGTTGCACACACCCCTGCACCAGTGTGTGTTGCACACGCTCCTGCACCAGAGTGTGTTGCACACGCTCCTGCACCAGATTGCGTTACACACGCCCATGCATCAGAGTGTGTTGCACACGCCCCTGCACCAGTGTGTTACACACGCCCCTGCACCAGAGTGTTGCACACGTTCCTACACCAGAGTGTTGCACACGCCCCGGCAACAGAGTGTTGCACACGCTCCTGCACCAGTGTGTGATACACACGCTCCTGCACCAGAGTGTGTTGCACACGCCCCTGCACCAGTGTGTGTTGCACACCCCCCTGCACCAGTGTGTGTTGCACACGCCCCTGCACCAGAGTGTGTTGCATGTTACGTACTCCTAGCTGAATACGTATATAAATTTAAAATAACTTGTTTTGTTCCATTATATCATTGCCTGTATATGTACACACAGTGTGTTTTTGGTAAATTATCGTGTGGTGTGGCAGCGTCAGTGGAGACAGGAGCGCGGGTGCTTTGCACACGTCTAATACCTGTTAGATTCGGGAAGTTGGACCTGTTCAGTTGGGAGTTACAGATGTCACTTTTATATAGTTTATATAATTGTTTATTTTCTGCAATTAAGCAGGTGGCATTGTACTTATATATTTTGTAAGTAACTATTATATGTAATTTGCATTCTTATGTGTTTTGAGAACAAGTGGTTGTTCAATTAGTTTTAAATATTAAAAAATCTTTAGTTTCCATCCCTCATCCTGGATGAGGCAGAGGAGGAGAGGATTATGGGTAGCGACAGAGCGAGAGTTCAGTAGCTTCGAGGGACCAGGAAGAATAACATGTGGGAGATAAGTCTGTTTACTTGTTGTTGTGTCATGTAGTAGATTTTTTACTCTGGGAGAGACAATATTTTTGATGTTTGCTTTAATAGTGACCCACTGTTCATATATACAATATTGAGATGTATATAATATATATATATATATATATATATATATATATATATATATATATATATATATATATATATATATATATATATATATATATATATATATATATATATATATATATATATATATATATATATATATATATATATATATATATATATATATATATATATATATATATATATATATTAAAATGCATACGTATATTTCTTCAGTCCTAAGGGAGATATACTTTTAATTCTGTGCCTGTTATCATTCATGGGGTTATACTGGTGCCCCGCTTTAAACAACAGCAGTTGTAGTAACCCTAGACTTAAAGCTTGGCTGTTGTAGGGTCACGAGCCGTAACGAACGATAGGTAACATTGCACAAGCCCCTGCACCAGTGTGTGTTGCACACACCCCTGCACTAGTGTGTGTTGCACACGCCCCTGCACCAGAATGTGTTGCTCACGCCCCTGCACCAGTTTGTGTTGAACACCCCCCCTGCACCAGTGTGTGTTGCACACGCCCCTGCAACAGAGTGTTACACACACCCCTGCACCAGAGTGTGTTGCACACGTCCCTGCACCAGAGTGTGTTGCACCCCCCCCCCTGCACCAGTGTGTGTTGCACACACCCCTGCACCTGACTGTGTTGCACCCTCCCCTGCAACGGAGTGTGTTGCACAAGCCCCTTCACCAGAGCGTGTTGCACTCACCCCTGCACCACTGTGTGTTGCACACCCCTGCACCAGAGTGTGTTGCACACACCCCTGCACCAGAGTGTGTTGCACACGCCCCTGCACCAGTGTGTTGAACACTCCGCTGCACCAGAGTGTGTTGCACACGCCTCTGCACCAGAGTGTGTTGCACACGCCCCTGCACCAGAGTGTGTTACACACGCCCCTGCACCAGAGTGTGTTGCCTGGCCCCTGCACCAGTGTGTTGCACACGCCCCTGCACCAAAGAGTGTTGCACACGCCCCTGCACCATTGTGTTGCACACGGCCCTGCACCAGTGTGTGTTACACACGCCCCTGCACTAGTGTGTGTTGCACACGCCCCTGCACCAGTGTGTGTTGCACACAGCCCTGCACCAGTGTGTGTTACACACGCCCCTGCACCAAAGTGTGTTGTACAGGCCCCTGCAGCAGTGTGTTGCACACACCCCTGCACCAGAGTGTGTTGCACACGCCCCTGCACCAGTGTGTGTTGCACACGCCCCTGCACCAGAGTGTGTTGCACACGCCCCTGCACCAGTGTGTGTTACACACCCCTGCAACAGAGTGTGTTACACACACCCCTGCACCAGAGTGTGTTGCACACGCCCCTGCACCAGAGTGTGTTGCACACACCTCTGCACCAGAGAGTGTTGCACACGCCCATGCACCATTGTGTTGCACACACCCCTGCACCAGAGAGTGTTACACACACGCCCCTGCACCAGCGTGTGTTGCACACGCCCCTGTGTCAGAGTGTGTTGCACACGCCCCTGCACCAGAGAGTGTTGAACACGCCCCTGCACCAGAGTGTGTTGAACACACCCCTGCACCAGAGTGTGTTGCACACGCCTCAGCACCAGAGTGTGTTAAACACGCCCCTGCACCAGTGTGTGTTGCACACGCTCCTGCACCAGAGTGTGTTGCACACGCCCCTGCACCAGAGTGTGTTGCACACGCCCCTGCACCAGAGTGTGTTGATTACATCCCTGCACCAGAGTGTGTTGCACACGCCTCTGCACCAGAGTGTGTTACACACGCCCCTGCAACAGTGTGTGTTGCACACGCTCCTGCACCAGAGTGTTGCACACGCCCCTGCACCAGAGTGTGTTGCACACGCTCCTGCACCAGAGTGTGTTGCACACGCCCCTGTACCAGAGTGTGTTACACACGCCACTGCACCAGAGTGTGTTCCACACGCCCCTGCACCAGTGTGTTACACACGCCCCTGCTCCAGAGTGTTGCACACGCTCCTGCACCAGAGTGTTGCACACGCTCCTGCACCAGTGTGTGTTACACACGCCCCTGCACCAGAGTGTGTTGCACACGCCCCTGCACCAGAGTGTGTTCCACACGCCTCTGCACCAGTGTGTTACACACACCCCTGCACCAGTGTGTGTTGCACACGCCCCTGCACCAGAGTGTGTTACACACGCCCCTGCACCAGTGTGTGTTGCACACCCCTGCACCAGTGTGTGTTACACACACCCCTGCACCAGAGAGTGTTACACACACCCCTGCACCAGTGTGTGTTGCACACGCCCCTGCACCAGAGTGTGTTGCACACGCCCCTGCACCAGTGTATGATGCACACGCCACTGCACCAGTGTGTTGCACACGCCCCTGCACCAGTGTGTGTTGCACACCCCCCTGCACCAGTGTGTGTTGCACACGCCCCTGCACCAGAGTGTGTTGCATGTTACGTACTCCTAGCTGAATACGTATATAAATTTAAAATAACTTGTTTTGTTCCATTATATCATTGCCTGTATATGTACACACATTGTGTTTTTGGTAAATTATCGTGTGGTGTGGCAGCGTCAGTGGATACAGGAGCGCGGGTGCTTTGCACACGTCTAATACCTGTTAGATTCGGGAAGTTGGACCTGTTCAGTTTTGAGTTACAGATGTCACTTTTATATAGTTTATATAATTGTTTATTTTCTGCAATTAAGCAGGTGGCATTGTACTTATATATTTTGTAAGTAACTATTATATGTAATTTGCATTCTTATGTGTTTTGAGAACAAGTGGTTGTTCAATTAGTTTTAAATATTAAAAAATCTTTAGTTTCCATCCCTCATCCTGGATGAGGCAGAGGAGGAGAGGATTATGGGTAGCGACCGAGCGAGAGTTCAGTAGCTTCGAGGGACCAGGAAGAATAACATGTGGGAGATAAGTCTGTTTACTTGTTGTTGTGTCATGTAGTAGATTTTTTACTCTGGGAGAGACAATATTTTTGATGTTTGCTTTAATAGTGACCCACTGTTCATATATACAATATTGAGATGTATATAATATATATATATATATATATATATATATATATATATATATATATATATATATATATATATATATATATATATATATATATATATATATATATATATATATATATATATATATATATATATATATATATATATATATGTATTAAAATGCATACGTATATTTCTTCAGTCCTAAGGGAGATATACTTTTAATTCTGTGCCTGTTATCATTCATGGGGTTATACTGGTGCCCCGCTTTAAACAACAGCAGTTGTAGTAACCCTAGACTTAAAGCTTGGCTGTTGTAGGGTCACGAGCCGTAACGAACGATAGGTAACATTGCACAAGCCCCTGCACCAGTGTGTGTTGCACACACCCCTGCACTAGTGTGTGTTGCACACGCCCCTGCACCAGAATGTGTTGCTCACGCCCCTGCACCAGTTTGTGTTGAACACCCCCCCTGCACCAGTGTGTGTTGCACACGCCCCTGCAACAGAGTGTTACACACACCCCTGCACCAGAGTGTGTTGCACACGCCCCTGCACCAGAGTGTGTTGCACACGTCCCTGCACCAGAGTGTGTTGCACCTCCCCCCCTGCACCAGTGTGTGGTGCACACACCCCTACACCTGACTGTGTTGCACCCTCCCCTGCACCAGAGTGTGTTGCACACACCCCAGCACCAGAGTGTGTTGCACACGCCCCTGCACCAGTGTGTTGAACACTCCGCTGCACCAGAGTGTGTTGCACACGCCTCTGCACCAGAGTGTGTTGCACAAGCCCCTGCACCAGAGTGTGTTACACACGCCCCTGCACCAGAGTGTGTTGCCTGGCCCCTGCACCAGTGTGTTGCACACGCCCCTGCACCAAAGAGTGTTGCACACGCCCCTGCACCATTGTGTTGCACACGGCCCTGCACCAGTGTGTGTTACACACGCCCCTGCACTAGTGTGTGTTGCACACGCCCCTGCACCAGTGTATGTTGCACACAGCCCTGCACCAGTGTGTGTTACACACGCCCCTGCACCAAAGTGTGTTGTACAGGCCCCTGCAGCAGTGTGTTGCACACACCCCTGCACCAGAGTGTGTTGCACACGCCCCTGCACCAGTGTGTGTTGCACACGCCCCTGCACCAGAGTGTGTTGCACACGCCCCTGCACCAGTGTGTGTTACACACCCCTGCAGCAGAGTGTGTTACACACACCCCTGCACCAGAGTGTGTTGCACACGCCCCTGCACCAGAGTGTGTTGCACACACCTCTGCACCAGAGAGTGTTGCACACGCCCATGCACCATTGTGTTGCACACACCCCTGCACCAGAGAGTGTTACACACACGCCCCTGCACCAGCGTGTGTTGCACACGCCCCTGTGTCAGAGTGTGTTGCACACGCCCCTGCACCAGAGAGTGTTGAACACACCCCTGCACCAGAGTGTGTTGAACACACCCCTGCACCAGAGTGTGTTGCACACGCCTCAGCACCAGAGTGTGTTAAACACGCCCCTGCACCAGTGTGTGTTGCACACGCTCCTGCACCAGAGTGTGTTGCACACGCCCCTGCACCAGAGTGTGTTGCACACGCCCCTGCACCAGAGTGTGTTGATTACATCCCTGCACCAGAGTGTGTTGCACACGCCTCTGCACCAGAGTGTGTTACACACGCCCCTGCAACAGTGTGTGTTGCACACGCTCCTGCACCAGAGTGTTGCACACGCCCCTGCACCAGAGTGTGTTGCACACGCTCCTGCACCAGAGTGTGTTGCACACGCCCCTGTACCAGAGTGTGTTACACACGCCACTGCACCAGAGTGTGTTCCACACGCCCCTGCACCAGTGTGTTACACACGCCCCTGCTCCAGAGTGTTGCACACGCTCCTGCACCAGAGTGTTGCACACGCTCCTGCACCAGTGTGATTACACACGCCCCTGCACCAGAGTGTGTTGCACACGCCCCTGCACCAGAGTGTGTTCCACACGCCCCTGCACCAGTGTGTTACACACACCCCTGCACCAGTGTGTGTTGCACACGCCCCTGCACCAGAGTGTGTTACACACGCCCCTGCACCAGTGTGTGTTGCACACCCCTGCACCAGTGTGTGTTACACACACCCCTGCACCAGAGAGTGTTACACACACCCCTGCACCAGTGTGTGTTGCACACGCCCCTGCACCAGAGTGTGTTGCACACGCCCCTGCACCAGTGTATGATGCACACGCCACTGCACCAGTGTGTTGCACACGCCCCTGCACCAGTGTGTGTTACACACACCCCTGCACCAGAGTGTACTACACACACCCCTGCACCAGAGTGTACTACACACACCCCTGCACCAGAGTGTGTTGCACACGCCCTTGCATCGGAGAGTGTTACACACACCCCTGCACCAGAGTGTGTTGCACACACCTCTGCACCAGAGAGTGTTGCACACGCCCATGCACCATTGTGTTGCACACACCCCTGCACCAGAGTGTGTTACACACACGCCCCTGCACCAGCGTGTGTTGCACACGACCCTGCGCCAGAGTGTGTTGCACACGCCCCTGAACCAGAGAGTGTTCCACACACCCCTGCACCAGAGTGTGTTGCACACGCCCTTGCACCAGAGTGTGTTGCACACGCCCCTGCACCAGAGTGTGTTGCTCACGCCCCTGCACCAGTGTGTGTTGCACACGTCTCTGCACCAGTGTGTGTTGCACACGCACCTGCACCAGAGTGTGTTGCACACGCCCATGCACCAGAGTGTGTTGCACACGCCCCTGCACCAGTGTGTGTTACACACGCCCCTGAACCAAAGTGTGTTGTACAGGCCCCTGCAGCAGTGTGTTGCACACACCCCTGCACCAGAGTGTGTTGCTCACGCCCCTGCACCAGAGAGTGTTGCACACGCCCCTGCACCATTGTGTTGCACATGCCCCTGCACCAGTGTGTGTTACACACGCCCCTGCACCAGTGTGTGTTGCACACGCCCCTGCACCAGAGTGTGTTGCACACGCCCCTGCACCAGTGTGTGTTTCACACCCCTGCAACAGAGTGTGTTACACACACCCCTGCACCAGAGTGTGTTGCACACGCCCCTGCATCAGAGAGTGTTACACACACCCCTGCACAAGAGTGTGTTGCACACACCCCTGCACCAGAGAGTGTTGCACACGCCCATGCATCATTGTGTTGCACACACCCCTGCACCAGAGTGTGTTACACACACGCCCCTGCACCAGCGTGTGTTGCACACGCCCCTGCACCAGAGAGTGTTGAACACACCCCTGCACCAGAGAGTGTTGAACACACCCCTGCATCAGAGTGTGTTGCACACCCCTGCACCAGAGAGTGTTGAACACACCCCTGCACCAGAGTGTGTTGCACACACCCCTGCACCAGAGTGTGTTGAACACGCCTCTGCACCAGAGTGTGTTAAACACGCCCCTGCACCAGTGTGTGTTGCACACGCCCCTGCACCAGAGTGTGTTGAACACACCCCTGCACCAGAGTGTGTTGCACACGCCTCTGCACCAGAGTGTGTTAGACACGCCCCTGCAACAGTGTGTGTTGCACACGCTCCTGCACTAGAGTGTTGCACACGCCCCTGCACCAGAGTGTGCAGCACACGCCCCTGCACCAGAGTGTGTTACACACGCCCCTGCACCAGTGTGTTACACACGCCTCTGCACCAGTGTGTATTACACACGCTCCTGCACCTGAGTGTTGCACACACCCGTGCACCATTGTCTTGCACACATCCTTGCACCAGAGTGTGTTGCACACGCTCCTGCACCAGAGTGTGTTGCACACGCTCCTGCACCAGAGTGCGTTGCACACGCCCCAGTACCAGAGTGTGTTACACACGCCCCTGCACCAGAGCGTTGCACACACCCCTGCACCAGTGTGTGTTGCACACGCTCCTGCACCAGAGTGTGTTGCACACGCTCCTGCACCAGATTGCGTTACACACGCCCATGCATCAGAGTGTATTGCACACGCCCCTGCACCAGTGTGTTACACACGCCCCTGCACCAGAGTGTTGCACACGTTCCTACACCAGAGTGTTGCACACGCCCCGGCAACAGAGTGTTGCACACGCTCCTGCACCAGTGTGTGATACACACGCTCCTGCACCAGAGTGTGTTGCACACGCCCCTGCACCAGTGTGTGTTGCACACCCCCCTGCACCAGTGTGTGTTGCACACGCCCCTGCACCAGAGTGTGTTGCACAAGCCCCTGCACCAGTGTGTGTTGCACACACCCCTGCACCAGAGTGTGTTGCTCACGCCCCTGTACCAGTTTGTGTTGTACACCCCCCCTGCACCAGTGTGTGTTGCACACGCCCCTGCACCAGTGTGTGTTGCACACGCTCCTGCACCAGAGTGTGTTGCACACGCCCCTGTACCAGAGTGTGTTACACACGCCCCAGCTACAGAGTGTGTTGCACACGCCCCTGCACCAGTGTGTTACACACGCGCCTGCACCAGAGTGTTGCACACGCTCCTGCACCAGAGTGTTGCACACGCTCCTGCACCAGTGTGTGTTACACACGCTCCTGCACCAGAGTGTGTTGCACACGCCCCTGCACCAGAGTGTGTTGCACACGCCCCTGCACCAGAGTGTGTTGCACACGCCCCTGCACCAGAGTGTGTTGCACACACACCCCTGCACCAGTGTGTGTTACACACGCCTCTGCACCAGAGTGTGTTACACACGCCCCTGCACCAGTGTGTGTTGCACACCCCTGCACCAGAGGGTGTTGCACACGCCCCTGCACCAGAGTGTGTTGCACACACCCCTGCACCAGTGTGTGTTGCACACGCCCCTGCACCAGTGTGTGTTGCACACCCCTGCACCAGTGTGTGTTTCACACACCCTTGCACCAGAGAGTGTTACACACACCCCTGCACCAGTGTGTGTTGCACACGCCCCTGCACCAGAGTGTGTTGCACACGCCCCTGCACCAGTGTGTGATGCACACGCCAGTGCACCAGTGTGTTGCACACGCCCCTGCACCAGTGTGTGTTACACACACCCCTGCACCAGAGTGTATTACACACACCCCTGCACCAGAGTGTGTTGCACACGCCCCTGCATCAGAGAGTGTTACACACACCCCTGCACCAGAGTGTGTTGCACACACACCTCTGCACCAGAGAGTGTTGCACACGCCCATGCACCATTGTGTTGCAAACACCCCTGCACCAGAGTGTGTTACACACACGCCCCTGCACCAGCGTGTGTTGCACACGCCCCTGCGCCAGAGTGTGTTACACACGCCCCTGCACCAGAGTGTGTTGCACACACCACTGCACTAGAGTGTGTTGCACACACCCCTGCACCAGTGTGTTACACACGCCTCTGCACCAGTGTGTGTTACACACGCTCCTGCACCAGAGTGTTGCACACACCCCTGCACCATTGTGTTGCACAAATCTTTGCACCAGTGTGTGTTACACACGCTCCTGCACCAGAGTGTGTTGCACACGCTCCTGCACCAGAGTGTGTTACACACGCCCCTGCACCAGTGTGTGTTGCACACCCCTGCACCAGTGTGTGTTACACACACCCCTGCACCAGTGTGTGATGCACACGCCTCTGCACCAGAGTGTGTTGAACACACCCCTGCACCAGAGTGTGTTGCACACGCCTCTGCACCAGAGTGTGTTACACACGCCCCTGCACCAGTGTGTGTTGCACACGCTCCTGCACCAGAGTGTTGCACACGCCCCTGCACCAGAGTGTGTTGCACACGCCCCTGCACCCGAGTGTGTTACACACGCCCCTGCACCAGTGTGTTACACACGCCTCTACACCAGTGTGTGTTACACACGCTCCCGCACCAGAGTGTGTTGCACACACCACTGCACCAGAGTGTGTTGCACACGCTCCTGCACCAGAGTGTGTTGCACACGCCCCTTTACCAGAGTGTGTTACACACGCCCCTGCTACAGAGTGTGTTGCACACACCCCAGCACCAGTGTGTGTTGCACACACCCCTGCACCAGTGTGTTACACATGCCTCTGCACCAGTGTGTGTTACACACGCTCCCGCACCAGAGTGTGTTGCACACGCCCCTGCATCAGAGAGTGTTACACACACCCCTGCACCAGAGTGTGTTGCACACACACCTCTGCACCAGAGAGTGTTGCACACGCCCATGCACCATTGTGTTGCAAACACCCCTGCACCAGAGTGTGTTACACACACGCCCCTGCACCAGCGTGTGTTGCACACGCCCCTGCGCCAGAGTGTGTTACACACGCCCCTGCACCAGAGAGTGTTCCACACACCCCTGCACCAGAGTGTGTTGAACACACGCCTGCACCAGTGTGTGTTGCACACGCCTCTGCACCAGAGTGTATTAAACACGCCCCTGCACCAGTGTGTATTGCACACGATCCTGCACCAGAGTGTGTTGCACACGCCCCTGCACCAGTGTGTGTTGCACACGCCCCTGCACCAGAGTATGTTGAACACGCTCCTGCACCAGTGTGTGTTACACACGCTCCTGCACCAGAGTGTGTTGCACACGCCCCTGCACCAGAGTGTGTTGCACACGCCCTGCACCAGAGTGTGTTGCACACGCCCCTGCACCAGAGAGTGTTGCACACACCCCTGCACCAGTGTGTGTTGCACACGCCCCTGCACCAGAGTGTGTTACACACGCCCCTGCACCAGTGTGTGTTGCACACCCCTGCACCAGTGTGTGTTACACACACCTTTGCACCAGAGAGTGTTACACACACCCCTGCACCAGTGTGTGTTGCACACGCCCCTGTACCAGAGTGTGTTACACACGCCACTGCACCAGAGTGTGTTCCACACGCCCCTGCACCAGTGTGTTACACACGCCCCTGCTCCAGAGTGTTGCACACGCTCCTGCACCAGAGTGTTGCACACGCTCCTGCACCAGTGTGTGTTACACACGCCCCTGCACCAGTGTGTTACACACACCCCTGCACCAGTGTGTGTTGCACACGCCCCTGCACCAGAGTGTGTTACACACGCCCTTGCACCAGTGTGTGTTGCACACCCCTGCACCAGTGTGTGTTACACACACCCCTGCACCAGAGAGTGTTACACACACCCCTGCACCAGTGTGTGTTGCACACGCCCCTGCACCAGTGTGTTACACACGCCTCTGCACCAGTGTGTTTTACACACGCTCCTGCACCAGAGAGTGTTGCAAACGACCCTGCATCAGTGTGTGTGAGTTGCACACGCCCCTGCACCAGAGTGTGTTGCACACGCCCCTGCACCAGAGTGTGTTGCACACGCCCCTGCACCAGTGTGTGTTGCACACACCCCTGCACCAGTGTGTGTTACACACGCCCCTGCACCAGAGTGTGTTGCACACACCACTGCACTAGAGTGTGTTGCACACACCCCTGCACCAGTGTGTTACACACGCCTCTGCACCAGTGTGTGTTACACACGCTCCTGCACCAGAGTGTTGCACACACCCCTGCACCATTGTGTTGCACAAATCTTTGCACCAGTGTGTGTTACACACGCTCCTGCACCAGAGTGTGTTGCACACGCTCCTGCACCAGAGTGTGTTACACACGCCCCTGCACCAGTGTGTGTTGCACACCCCTGCACCAGTGTGTGTTACACACACCCCCCTGCACCAGTGTGTGATGCACACGCCTCTGCACCAGAGTGTGTTGAACACACCCCTGCACCAGAGTGTGTTGCACACGCCTCTGCACCAGAGTGTGTTACACACGCCCCTGCACCAGTGTGTGTTGCACACGCTCCTGCACCAGAGTGTTGCACACGCCCCTGCACCAGAGTGTGTTGCACACGCCCCTGCACCCGAGTGTGTTACACACGCCCCTGCACCAGTGTGTTACACACGCCTCTGCACCAGTGTGTGTTACACACGCTCCCGCACCAGAGTGTGTTGCACACACCACTGCACCAGAGTGTGTTGCACACGCTCCTGCACCAGAGTGTGTTGCACACGCCCCTTTACCAGAGTGTGTTACACACGCCCCTGCTACAGAGTGTGTTGCACACACACCAGCACCAGTGTGTGTTGCACACACCCCTGCACCAGTGTGTTACACACGCCTCTGCACCAGTGTGTGTTACACACGCTTCCGCACCAGAGTGTGTTGCACACACCACTGCACCAGAGTGTGTTGCACACGCTCCTGCACCAGAGCGTGTTGCACACGCCCCTTTACCAGAGTGTGTTACACACGCCCCTGCTACAGAGTGTGTTGCACACACCCCTGCACCAGTGTGTGTTACACACGCCCCTGCACCAGAGTGTGTTGCACACACCACTGCACAAGAGTGTGTTGCACACACCCCTGCACCAGTGTGTTACACACGCCTCTGCACCAGTGTGTGTTACACACGCTCCTGCACCAGAGTGTTGCACACACCCCTGCACCATTGTGTTGCACAAATCTTTGCACCAGTGTGTGTTACACACGTTTCTGCACCAGAGTGTGTTGCACACGCTCCTGCACCAGAGTGTGTTACACACGCTCCTGCACCAGAGTGTTGCACACACCCCTGCACCATTGTGTTGCACAAATCTTTGCACCAGTGTGTGTTACACACGCTCCTGCACCAGAGTGTGTTGCACACGCTCCTGCACCAGAGTGTGTTACACACGCCTCTGCACCAGTGTGTGTTACACACGCTCCCGCACCAGAGTGTGTTGCACACACCACTGCACCAGAGTGTGTTGCACACGCTCCTGCACCAGAGTGTGTTGCACACGCCCCTTTACCAGAGTGTGTTACACACGCCCCTGCTACAGAGTGTGTTGCACACACCCCAGCACCAGTGTGTGTTGCACACGCCCCTGCACCAGAGTGTGTTACACACGCCCCTGCACCAGTCTGTGTTGCACACCCCTGCACCAGTGTGTGTTACACACACCCCTACACCAGAGTGTGTTGCACACGCCCCTGCACCAGAGAGTAATGCACACGACCCTGCACCAGAGACGGGTGTTGCTCACACCCCTGGACCAGTGTGTGTTGCACACGTTCCTGCACCAGAGTGTCTTACACAAGCCCCTGCACCAGTGTGTGTTGCACACCACTGCACCAGTGTGTGTTACACACACCCCTGCAACAGAGAGTGTTACACACACCCCTGCATAAGAGGGTGTTGCACACGCCCCAGCACCAGAGTGTGTTGCACACGCCCCTGCACCAGTGTGTGATGCACACGCCACTGCATCAGTGTGTTGCACACGCCCCTGCACCAGTGTGTGTTGCTCGCACCCCTGCACCAGAGAGTGTTGCACACGCCCTTTCACCAGAGTGTGTTGCACACGCCCCTGCACCAGAGAGTGTTACACACGACCCTACACCAGTATGTGTTGCACACGCCCCTGCAGCAGTGTGTTGCACACGCCCCTGCACCAGAGTGTGTTGCACACCCCTGCACCAGAGTGTGTTGCACACGCCCCTGCACCAAAGTGTGTTGCACACGCTCCTGCACCAGAGAGTGTTGCAAACGCCCCTGCATCAGTGTGTGTGAGTTGCACACGCCCCTGCACCAGAGTGTGTTGCACATGCCCCTGCACCAGAGTGTGTTGCACACGCCCCTGCACCAGTGTGTGTTGAACATACCCCTGCACCAGAGTGTGTTGCACACGCCTCTGCACCAGAGTGTGTTACACTGCCCCTACACCAGTGTGTGTTGCACACACCCCTGCACCAGTGTGTGTTGCACACACCCCTGCACCAGTGTTTTGAACACGCCGCTGCACCAGCGTGTGTTGCACACGCCCCTGTGCCAGAGTGTGTTGCACACGCCCCTGCACCAGAGAGTGTTCCACACACCCCTGCACCAGAGTGTGTTGAACATACCCCTGCACCAGAGTGTGTTGCACACGCCTCTGCACCAGAGTGTGTTACACTGCCCCTACACCAGTGTGTGTTGCACACGCTCCTGCACCAGAGTGTGTTGCACACGCCCCTGCACCAGAGTGTGTTGCACACGCCCCTGCACCAGAGTGTGTTGCACACGCCCCTGCACCAGAGTGTGTTGCACACGCCCCTGCACTAGTGTGTGTTGCACACACCCCTGCACCAGTGTTTTGAACACGCCGCTGCATCAGAGTGTGTTGCACACGCCCCTGCACCAGAGTGTGTTGCACACGCCCCTGCACCAGTGTGTGTTGCACACGCCCCTGCACCAGAGTGTGTTACACACGCCCCTGCACCAGTGTGTTACACACGCCTCTGCACCAGTGTGTGTTACACACGCTCCTGCACCAGAGTGTTGCACACACCCCTGCATCATTGTGTTGCACACACCCCTGCACCAGTGTGTGTTGCACACGCTCCTGTACCAGAGTGTGTTGCACACGCCCCAGCACCAGAGTGTGTTGCACACGCCCCTGCACCAGAGTGTGTTACACACGCCCCTGCAGCAGTGTGTTACACACGCCTCTGCACCAGTGTGTGTTACACACGCTCCTGCACCAGAGTGTTGCACACACCCCTGCACCATTGTGTTGCACACACCCTGCCCCAGAGTGTGTTGCACACGCCCCTGCACCAGAGTGTGTTGCACACGCCCCTGCACCAGAGTGTGTTGCACATGCCCCTGCACCAGAGTGTGTTGCACACACCCCTGCACCAGTGGGTGTTGCACACGCCCCTGCACCAGAGTGTGTAACACACGCCCCTGCACCAGTGTGTGTTGCACACCCCTGCACCTGTGTGTGTTACACACACCCCTGCATCAGAGAGTGTTACACACGCCCCTGCACCAGAGTGTGTTGCACACGCCCCTGCACCAGAGTGTGTTACACACGCCCCTGCACCAGTGTGTGTTGCACACCCCTGCACCTGTGTGTGTTACACACACCCCTGCACCAGAGAGTGTTACACACACCCCTGCATCAGAGTGTGTTGCACACGCACCTGCAACAGTGTGTGATGCACACGCCACTGCACCAGTGGGTTGCACACGCCCCTGCACCAGTGTGTGTTTTACACACCCTTGCACCAGAGTGTGTTGCACACGCCCCTGCACCAGAGTGTGTTGCACACGCCCCTGCACCAGAGTGTGTTGCACACGCCCCTGAACCAGAGAGTGTTGCACACGACCCTGCACCAGTGTGTGTTGCACACGCCCCTGCACCAGTGTGTTGCACATGCCCCTGTACCAGAGTGTGTTGCACACACCTGCAACAGAGTGTGTTGCACACGCCCCTGCACCAGAAAGTGTTGCACACGCCCCTGCACCAGAGAGTGTTGCACACGCCTCTGCACCAGTGCGTGTGTTGCACACGCCCCCGCACCAGAGTGTGTTGCACACGCCCCTGCACCAGAGTGTGTTGCACACGCCCCTGCACCAGTGTTTTGAACACGCCGCTGCACCAGAGTGTGTTGCACACGCACCTGCACCAGAGTGTGTTGCACACGCCCCTGCACCAGTGTGTGTTGCCCACGCCCCTGCACCAGTGAGTTGAACACGCCCCTGCACCAGAGTGTGTTGCACACGCCCCTGCACCAGTGTGTGTTGCACACGCCCTTGCACTAGTGTGTTGAACACGCCCCTGCACCAGAGTATGTTGAAGACGCCCCTGCACCAGAGTGTGTTGCACACGCCCCTGCACCAGTGTGTGTTGCACACGTCCCTGCACCAGAGTGTGTTGCACACGCCCCTGCACCAGTGTTTTGAACACGCCCCTGCACCAGAGTGTGTTGCACAGGCCCCTGCACCAGAGTGTGTTGCACACGCCCCTGAACCAGAGTGTGTTGCACACGCCCCTGCACCAGAGTGTGTTGCACACGCCCCTGCACCAGTGTTTTGAACACGCCCCTGCACCAGAGTGTGTTGCACAGGCCCCTGCAGCAGAGTGTGTTGCACACACCCCTGCACCAGAGAGTGTTGCACACGCCCCTGCACCATTGTGTTACACACGCCCCTGCACCAGTGTGTGTTACACACGCCCCTGCACCAGAGTGTGTTGCACACACCCCTGCACCAGAGTGTGTTGCACACACCCCTGCACCAGAGAGTGTTGCACACGCCTATGCACCATTGTGTTGCACACACCCCTGCACCAGAGTGTGTTACACACGACCTTTCACTAGAGTGTGTTGCACACGCCCCTGCACCAGAGAGTGTTACACACGCCCCTGCACCAGTGTGTTACACACGCCCCTGCACCAGAGTGTGTTGCACACGCCCCTGCACCAGAGTGTGTTGAACACACCCCTGCACCAGAGTGTGTTGCACACGCCCCTGCACCAGAGTGTGTTGAACACACCCCTGCACCAGAGTGTGTTGCACACGCCCCTGCACCAGAGTGTGTTGAACACACCCCTGCACCAGAGTGTGTTACACACGCCCCTGCACCAGTGTGTTACACACGCCCCTGCACCAGAGTGTGTTGCACACGCCCCTGCACCACAGTGTGTTGAACACACCCCTGCACCAGAGTGTGTTGCACACGCCCCTGCACCAGAGTGTGTTGAACACACCCCTGCACCAGAGTGTGTTACACACGCCCCTGCACCAGTGTGTTACACACGCCTCTGCACCAGTGTGTGTTACACACGCTCCTGCACCAGAGTGTGTTACACACGCCCCTGCACCAGTGTGTGTTGCACACCCCTGCACCAGTGTGTGTTACACACACCCCTGCACCAGTGTGTGATGCACACGCCTCTGCACCAGAGTGTGTTGAACACACCCCTGCACCAGAGTGTGTTGCACACGCCTCTGCACCAGAGTGTGTTACACACGCCCCTGCACCAGTGTGTGTTGCACACGCTCCTGCACCAGAGTGTTGCACTCGCCCCTGCACCAGAGTGTGTTGCACACGCCCCTGCACCCGAGTGTGTTACACACGCCCCTGCACCAGTGTGTTACACACGCCTCTGCACCAGTGTGTGTTACACACGCTCCCGCACCAGAGTGTGTTGCACACACCACTGCACCAGAGTGTGTTGCACACGCTCCTGCACCAGAGTGTGTTGCACACGCCCCTTTACCAGAGTGTGTTACACACGCCCCTGCTACAGAGAGTGTTCCACACACCCCAGCACCAGTGTGTGTTGCACACGCCCCTGCACCAGTGTTTTGAACACGCCGCTGCACCAGCGTGTGTTGCACACGCCCCTGCGCCAGAGTGTGTTGCACACGCCCCTTTACCAGAGTGTGTTACACACGCCCCTGCTACAGAGTGTGTTGCACACACCCCAGCACCAGTGTGTGTTGCACACGCCCCTGCACCAGAGTGTGTTACACACGCCCCTGCACCAGTCTGTGTTGCACACCCCTGCACCAGTGTGTGTTACACACACCCCTGCACCAGAGTGTGTTGCACACGCCCCTGCACCAGAGAGTGTTGCACACGACCCTGCACCAGAGACGGGTGTTGCTCACACCCCTGGACCAGTGTGTGTTGCACACGTCCCTGCACCAGAGTGTGTTACACAAGCCCCTGCACCAGTGTGTGTTGCACACCACTGCACCAGTGTGTGTTACACACACCCCTGCAACAGAGTGTGTTACACACACCCCTGCATAAGAGGGTGTTGCACACGCCCCAGCACCAGAGTGTGTTGCACACGCCCCTGCACCAGTGTGTGATGCACACGCCACTGCATCAGTGTGTTGCACACGCCCCTGCACCAGTGTGTGTTGCTCGCACCCCTGCACCAGAGAGTGTTGCACACGCCCTTTCACCAGAGTGTGTTGCACACGCCCCTGCACCAGAGAGTGTTACACACGACCCTGCACCAGTGTGTGTTGCACACGCCCCTGCAGCAGTGTGTTGCACACGCCCCTGCACCAGAGTGTGTTGCACACCCCTGCACCAGAGTGTGTTGCACACGCCCCTGCACCAAAGTGTGTTGCACACGCTCCTGCACCAGAGAGTGTTGCAAACGCCCCTGCATCAGTGTGTGTGAGTTGCACACGCCCCTGCACCAGAGTGTGTTGCACACGCCCCTGCACCAGAGTGTGTTGCACACGCCCATGCACCAGTGTGTGTTGCACACACCCCTGCACCAGTGTGTGTTGCACACACCCCTGCACCAGTGTTTTGAACACGCCGCTGCACCAGCGTGTGTTGCACACGCCCCTGCGCCAGAGTGTGTTGCACACGCCCCTGCACCAGAGAGTGTTCCACACACCCCTGCACCAGAGTGTGTTGAACATACCCCTGCACCAGAGTGTGTTGCACACGCCCCTGCACCAGAGTGTGTTGCACACGCCCCTGCACCAGAGTGTGTTGCACACGCCCCTGCACCAGAGTGTGTTGCACACGCTCCTGCACTAGTGTGTGTTGCACACACCCCTGCACCAGTGTTTTGAACACGCCGCTGCATCAGAGTGTGTTGCACACGCCCCTGCACCAGAGTGTGTTGCACACGCCCCTGCACCAGTGTGTGTTGCACACGCCCCTGCACCAGAGTGTGTTACACACGCCCCTGCACCAGTGTGTTACACACGCCTCTGCACCAGTGTGTGTTACACACGCTCCTGCACCAGAGTGTTGCACACACCCCTGCATCATTGTGTTGCACACACCCCTGCACCAGTGTGTGTTGCACACGCTCCTGTACCAGAGTGTGTTGCACACGCCCCTGCACCAGTGTGTTACACACGCCCCTGCACCAGAGTGTTGCACACGCTCCTGCACCAGAGTGTTGCACACATCCCTGCCCCAGAGAGTGTTGCACACGCCACTGCACCAGAGTGTGTTGCACATGCCCCTTAACCAGAGTGTGTTGCACACGCCCCTGCACCAGAGTATGTTGCACACGCCACTGCACCAGTGTGTGTTGCACACGCTCGTGCACCAGAGTGTTGCACACGCCCCAGCACCAGAGTGTGTTGCACACGCCCCTGCACCAGAGTGTGTTACACACGCCCCTGCACCAGTGTGTTACACACGCCTCTGCACCAGTGTGTGTTACACACGCTCCTGCACCAGTGTGTTGCACACACCCCTGCACCATTGTGTTGCACACACCCTGCCCCAGAGTGTGTTGCACACGCCCCTGCACCAGAGTGTGTTGCACACGCCCCTGCACCAGATTGTGTTGCACATGCCCCTGCACCAGAGTGTGTTGCACACACCCCTGCACCAGTGTGTGTTGCACACGCCCCTGCACCAGAGTGTGTTACACACGCCCCTGCACCAGTGTGTGTTGCACACCCCTGCACCTGTGTGTGTTACACACACCCCTGCACCAGAGAGTGTTACACACGCCCCTGCACCAGAGTGTGTTGCACACGCCCCTGCACCAGAGTGTGTTACACACGCCCCTGCACCAGTGTGTGTTGCACACCCCTGCACCTGTGTGTGTTACACACACCCCTGCACCAGAGAGTGTTACACACACCCCTGCATCAGAGTGTGTTGCACACGCACCTGCAACAGTGTGTGATGCACACGCCACTGCACCAGTGGGTTGCACACGCCCCTGCACCAGTGTGTGTTTTACACACCCTTGCACCAGAGTGTGTTGCACACGCCCCTGCACCAGAGTGTGTTGCACACGCCCCTGCACCAGAGTGTGTTGCACACGCCCCTGAACCAGAGAGTGTTGCACACGACCCTGCACCAGTGTGTGTTGCACACGCCCCTGCACCAGTGTGTTGCACATGCCCCTGTACCAGAGTGTGTTGCACACACCTGCAACAGAGTGTGTTGCACACGCCCCTGCACCAGAAAGTGTTGCACACGCCCCTGCACCAGAGAGTGTTGCACACGCCTCTGCACCAGTGCGTGTGTTGCACACGCCCCCGCACCAGAGTGTGTTGCACACGCCCCTGCACCAGAGTGTGTTGCACACGCCCCTGCACCAGTGTTTTGAACACGCCGCTGCACCAGAGTGTGTTGCACACGCACCTGCACCAGAGTGTGTTGCACACGCCCCTGCACCAGTGTGTGTTGCCCACGCCCCTGCACCAGTGTGTTGAACACGCCCCTGCACCAGAGTGTGTTGCACACGCCCCTGCACCAGTGTGTGTTGCACACGCCCTTGCACCAGTGTGTTGAACACGCCCCTGCACCAGAGTGTGTTGCACACGCCCCTGCACCAGAGTGTGTTGCACACGCCCCTGCACCAGTGTGTGTTGCACACGCCCCTGCACCAGAGTGTGTTGCACACGCCCCTGCACCAGTGTTTTGAACACGCCCCTGCACCAGAGTGTGTTGCACAGGCCCCTGCACCAGAGTGTGTTGCACACGCCCCTGAACCAGAGTGTGTTGCACACGCCCCTGCACCAGAGTGTGTTGCACACGCCCCTGCACCAGTGTTTTGAACACGCCCCTGCACCAGAGTGTGTTGCACAGGCCCCTGCACCAGAGTGTGTTGCACACACCCCTGCACCAGAGAGTGTTGCACACGCCCCTGCACCATTGTGTTACACACGCCCCTGCACCAGTGTGTGTTACACACGCCCCTGCACCAGAGTGTGTTGCACACACCCCTGCACCAGAGTGTGTTGCACACACCCCTGCACCAGAGAGTGTTGCACACGCCTATGCACCATTGTGTTGCACACACCCCTGCACCAGAGTGTGTTACACACGACCTTTCACTAGAGTGTGTTGCACACGCCCCTGCACCAGAGAGTGTTACACACGCCCCTGCACCAGTGTGTTACACACGCCCCTGCACCAGAGTGTGTTGCACACGCCCCTGCACCAGAGTGTGTTGAACACACCCCTGCACCAGAGTGTGTTGCACACGCCCCTGCACCAGAGTGTGTTGAACACACCCCTGCACCGGAGTGTGTTGCACACGCCCCTGCACCAGAGTGTGTTGAACACACCCCTGCACCAGAGTGTGTTGCACACGCCCCTGCACCAGAGTGTGTTGAACACACCCCTGCACCAGAGTGTGTTACACACGCCCCTGCACCAGTGTGTTACACACGCCTCTGCACCAGTGTGTGTTACAGACGCTCCTGCACCAGAGTGTGTTGCACACGCTCCTGCACCAGAGTGTGTTACACACGCCCCTGCACCAGTGTGTGTTGCACACCCCTGCACCAGTGTGTGTTACACACACCCCTGCACCAGTGTGTGATGCACACGCCTCTGCACCAGAGTGTGTTGAACACACCCCTGCACCAGAGTTTGTTGCACACGCCTCTGCACCAGAGTGTGTTACACACGCCCCTGCACCAGTGTGTGTTGCACACGCCCCTGCACCAGTGTGTTGCACATGCCCCTGTACCAGAGTGTGTTGCACACACCTGCAACAGAGTGTGTTGCACACGCCCCTGCACCAGAAAGTGTTGCACACGCCCCTGCACCAGAGAGTGTTGCACACGCCTCTGCACCAGTGCGTGTGTTGCACACGCCCCCGCACCAGAGTGTGTTGCACACGCCCCTGCACCAGAGTGTGTTGCACACGCCCCTGCACCAGTGTTTTGAACACGCCGCTGCACCAGAGTGTGTTGCACACGCACCTGCACCAGAGTGTGTTGCACACGCCCCTGCACCAGTGTGTGTTGCCCACGCCCCTGCACCAGTGTGATGAACACGCCCCTGCACCAGAGTGTGTTGCACACGCCCCTGCACCAGTGTGTGTTGCACACGCCCTTGCACCAGTGTGTTGAACACGCCCCTGCACCAGAGTGTGTTGCACACGCCCCTGCACCAGAGTGTGTTGCACACGCCCCTGCACCAGTGTGTGTTGCACACGCCCCTGCACCAGAGTGTGTTGCACACGCCCCTGCACCAGTGTTTTGAACACGCCCCTGCACCAGAGTGTGTTGCACAGGCCCCTGCACCAGAGTGTGTTGCACACGCCCCTGAACCAGAGTGTGTTGCACACGCCCCTGCACCAGAGTGTGTTGCACACGCCCCTGCACCAGTGTTTTGAACACGCCCCTGCACCAGAGTGTGTTGCACAGGCCCCTGCACCAGAGTGTGTTGCACACACCCCTGCACCAGAGAGTGTTGCACACGCCCCTGCACCATTGTGTTACACACGCCCCTGCACCAGTGTGTGTTACACACGCCCCTGCACCAGAGTGTGTTGCACACACCCCTGCACCAGAGTGTGTTGCACACACCCCTGCACCAGAGAGTGTTGCACACGCCTATGCACCATTGTGTTGCACACACCCCTGCACCAGAGTGTGTTACACACGACCTTTCACTAGAGTGTGTTGCACACGCCCCTGCACCAGAGAGTGTTACACACGCCCCTGCACCAGTGTGTTACACACGCCCCTGCACCAGAGTGTGTTGCACACGCCCCTGCACCAGAGTGTGTTGAACACACCCCTGCACCAGAGTGTGTTGCACACGCCCCTGCACCAGAGTGTGTTGAACACACCCCTGCACCGGAGTGTGTTGCACACGCCCCTGCACCAGAGTGTGTTGAACACACCCCTGCACCAGAGTGTGTTGCACACGCCCCTGCACCAGAGTGTGTTGAACACACCCCTGCACCAGAGTGTGTTACACACGCCCCTGCACCAGTGTGTTACACACGCCTCTGCACCAGTGTGTGTTACAGACGCTCCTGCACCAGAGTGTGTTGCACACGCTCCTGCACCAGAGTGTGTTACACACGCCCCTGCACCAGTGTGTGTTGCACACCCCTGCACCAGTGTGTTACACACACCCCTGCACCAGTGTGTGATGCACACGCCTCTGCACCAGAGTGTGTTGAACACACCCCTGCACCAGAGTTTGTTGCACACGCCTCTGCACCAGAGTGTGTTACACACGCCCCTGCACCAGTGTGTGTTGCACACGTTCCTGCACCAGAGTGTTGCACACGCCCCTGCACCAGAGTGTGTTGCACACGCCCCTGCACCCGAGTGTGTTACACACGCCCCTGCACCAGTGTGTTACACACGCCTCTGCACCAGTGTGTGTTTCACACGCTCCCGCACCAGAGTGTGTTGCACACACCACTGCACCAGTGTGTGTTACACTGGTGCAGTGGTGTAACACAACTCCTGCAACACACTGTGCAACACCCTCCTGCACCAGAGGGTGTTGCACACGCTCCTGCACCAGAGTGTGTTGCACACGCCCTGTACCAGAGTGTGTTACACACGCCCCTGCTACAGAGTGTGTTGCACACACCCCTGCACCAGAGTGTGTTGCACACGCCCCTGCACCAGAGTGTGTTGAACACACCCCTGCACCAGAGTGTGTTGCACACGCCCCTGCACCAGAGTGTGTTGAACACACCCCTGCACCAGAGTGTGTTACACACGCCCCTGCACCAGTGTGTTACACACGCCCCTGCACCAGAGTGTGTTGCACACGCCCCTGCACCAGAGTGTGTTGAACACACCCCTGCACCAGAGTGTGTTGCACACGCCCCTGCACCAGAGTGTGTTGAACACACCCCTGCACCAGAGTGTGTTACACACGCCCCTGCACCAGTGTGTTACACACGCCTCTGCACCAGTGTGTGTTACACATGCTCCTGCACCAGAGTGTGTTGCACACGCTCCTGCACCAGAGTGTGTTACACACGCCCCTGCACCAGTGTGTGTTGCACACCCCTGCACCAGTGTGTGTTACACACACCCCTGCACCAGTGTGTGATGTACACGCCTCTGCACCAGAGTGTGTTGAACACACCCCTGCACCAGAGTTTGTTGCACATGCCTCTGCACCAGAGTGTGTTACACACGCCCCTGCACCAGTGTGTGTTGCACACGTTCCTGCACCAGAGTGTTGCACACGCCCCTGTACCAGAGTGTGTTGCACACGCCCCTGCACCCGAGTGTGTTACACACGCCCCTGCACCAGTGTGTTACACACGCCTCTGCACCAGTGTGTGCTTCACACGCTCCCACACCAGAGTGTGTTGCACACACCACTACACCAGTGTGTGTTACACACGCTCCTGCACCAGAGGGTGTTGCACACGCTCCTGCACCAGAGTGTGTTGCACACGCCCCTGTACCAGAGTGTGTTACACACGCCCCTGCTACAGAGTGTGTTGCACACACCCCTGCACCAGTGTGTGTTGCACACGCCCCTGCACCAGAGTGTGTTACACACGCCCCTGCACCAGTCTGTGTTGCACACCCCTGCACCAGTGTGTGTTACACACACCCCAGCACCAGAGTGTGTTGTACACGCCCCTGCACCAGAGAGTGTTGCACACGACCCTGCACAAGAGACGGGTGTTGCAATTACCTATCGTTCGTTACGGCTCGTGACCCTACAGCAGCCAAGCTTTAATTACGTCTAGGGACGAGAAAACTGCTGTTCTCAAGAGCGGATCACCAGTATAACCCCTTAATAAGTAATGAGCACATAAATAAAAACCTTCCTTTAGGACTGAAGAATAGATACAAAATATTATATAGATATATATTCAAGACAGTATAATATAAAAACACAGATGGTCAAGTAACTTATACAACAAACGAAAGTGTTGTCATATCACTTAATATAACAAAATAAAATATGGCACAACATGAATGTACAGACTTATCTCCCACATGTTACTCCTTCGAGTCCTGTTCAGCTACTGAACTCTCGCTCTGTCGCTACCCAAATTCTCACCTCCCGTCTGCCTCATCCCAGGATGAGGGATGGAAACTAAGGACTTTTTAATATTTAAAACTAATTGAACAACCACTTGTTCTCAAAACACACAAGAATGCAAATTACAGATAATAGTTACTTACAAAATATATAAGTATAATGCCACCTGTTTAATTACAGAAAATAAACAATTACCTAACTAAATAAAAGTGACATCTGGAACTCCCAAACTGAACAGGTCCAGCTTTCCCGTATCGAACAGGTACTAGACGTGTGTAAAGCAACCGCGCTCCTGTCTCCACTGACGCTGCCACACCACACGATAATTACCAAAAACAAATGTGTGTACATATACAGGCAATGATATAATAAAATAAAACCAGTTATTTTAAATTTATATACGTATTCTGCTAGGAGTACGTAACACTTCCACCTCCAAGAAAAAAAATGCAATAGATTGAAGATCAATGGCATTTTTTTCAAAGTAAAATGTATGACACTTGAGATTTATGGTATTAATTTTACCAAACATGTATAAGTAATAAGAACACATCTCTGGACAAAAATGAAAACACTCCAAATATAGTCTTACAGGAAACTCAGAAATTTCAGTCTTATGACTATGTTCTACATATGTGTCACTGGAGTATGCAAATTTATCTCTCCAAGGTACTATCTCATTTATTTCACTTTGTTGCAGATCATATTTCACACTCCTATCTACAACAGTATCATTAGTAGCATGAATAGAATTGTCAATAAAGGTAGCTGCTTTCACTCAGTTATCATGGCAATTTAGCTTTTCATTTGTTTCTACTATTTCTCCAAGATCAGTTCCGTATTTCCATGTGATCCCTTTTCCACATGGTGAAGTTTTCCAAGACAGACTCCATTTTCCATTAGTCCCTTTTTCTGGAGCTGAACTGCTTAATTGAAGCTGACTGGATGATGAGTAGATTTGGGACTTCTACTGGGTATGCTCTGACACAGACATCTGCTCTTCATCACTCTTGATCCTCTGTGGAACACATACTCTCGCCCAATGGATACTAAAATTAGAGAAATTAGCATTAAACCTCACAATTATGTATAAAACTTTCCCATTCATAGAACCTTCCGAAACACAAGACACCGACTTAGCAAACCTTTGACCTTCAAACCAAGAAATACAACCCAAGATAAGTGCAAAGACTACCTGATCGAACTGACTCAGATGATCCATAAGGAACACAGAAATCAATTGCCTCATAACTCTGTCATAACGATCAGTGAAAGAAAACAGGCATATGCCTAGGCACCATATCTCAATCATAACTCTCAAGACAAGTTCACACCCCCTGATGGTGAACTTGAACACAATACACACTTTCATCAACCGTCTAGTCTTCCAAAAGACTAAATAAAACATGCCGAAAACTTTACAACTCTCACCATCACTTCCCAAGTGATTTACGTCTGATGACAACCAATCAACCAAGAGGTTTAAGGGTCTTAACATCTTGAAGATGCACAGCAGATTACCTGAGAAACGCCCAAGGATAATCTGTAACCCTTCACACTGATTAACTCTAGGTAGGATAACCTTATCCCCCAACTTGAAATACACACCTGGAGCCTCAAACATCTGCTCCCCAGTATGATTTAATCCTTCACCCACAATAGGACTCTGAAAGTCAACACCACACTTGAGTGGAACATACACTTTTATCACTCGTGCATTAAAATTAACTGGATCTGAATATAGAGACACTGCTCTAGCATAACTCACCACTTCCTCAGAACTGGATGCACAACCTACTTGAGTAAACTCTCTCTGCTCAACCACAAGGCTTGACAAAGATGTCCCACAGTCCATTACTTCACAAGAAAATGGCTCCTGCAGAATAAAAGTAGATTTCAACATCCTACACACACTCTGACTCAATGTACACAATGAAAAATACTTACTCCACATAGAATAAGAATCACAACCCCGCAACTTAGATCCAAATGCTACTTTACCACTCTTAATGATTTTACCAAAATTTCCTCCCATGACTTCTGGAGCTGCTTGGAGTACTGTCTGCTCACAATCAATAATATCACTACCAAGCTGGGTCACATCCTCACAGACAACTGAAGAGGGAGGCTCAATGGGTCTCCATCTACTCAACAGAAGCTGATCCTCTGGCTGCTTTCCCACACTCTCCAAAACTGGATCTACAGTACAGACTGTCTCCTTGCTTCTCTCTGAAATCTTAGGGTCAGTTCTACTCAAAGCACCTAAATGAAGGGAATCTGAAACGAGCGGGCAAGTAACAGGTAGTTTGACCTCCTCCCCTATTATATCACCTTGACTAGGGTGAGGCGGGGCCTCTACAACAGACTTACTCTCGACAACTGATTCTAAACTTGGAGTGAGCGGGAATACTTCTGCCAACCCGACATCTTGTCCTAAATCATTCACTTGGCTGGAATACAGAGTCGTGGCTTTTAAGTTTCTCTCAACTCCTGGCACAACGTTCGTAGTGAGCGGGCAAGACAATGGTACATGGACATCCTTTCCCAATTTATTGGAATAAAGCAGAGTCATAGTATCAGGCTTACTCTCAACAACTAAATCGGCCACACAGGAATCTGGAACAACCACATCCCACTTCTCCACTGAAGGGGTACTGGTTACTGGAACAAATGCTTGAGTAACAACATCAGAACTGACAACTGGATTTATATTAGTACTGACATCAGCACAGGTAGAATGGACAAAACCATCTTCTACAACAGGTTCATTCATAGAACTAACTTCAGCACAGGCAGAATAAACATGGTCTGCAACCGGCTGTTTACACAAACGGGTATCAATCTCACCCACAACATGATTTATGGCCACATCATTACCCAATATAACATCCACACCTGGGATGGGCAACTGTGTACTAACACCCACAGTGCATAAACTTGGTGTAATGGTGGATCTGAAATTAATGTCTATTAGAGGTACAGTTTTACATCCTGCAACACTCTGAAGAACAACAAACTTTCCAGTATCTCTCTTTTCAACATCAGAAAGAATACTGGATGAAATTATGGTTTGGGAAGCACCTGTATCACGAAGAATAACCACTGGCTTCCACTTCCCATTAATACACAAAACTTCACCTGAAGACATATATGGTGAATACTGTTTCACCCAATTGGGGTTTACAGTTACATGTTTATTAGTAAGTTTATTTTGCACACCTCTGCAATAAATGAGACCAGTTGGTCGTAACTCAGGGTGCAATATAAAACATGAATTAATTCCATGGCCTTTTCTCTTACAATGGGAACAAGACCTTACAGTGGACACACCTGTGGAACCAACTGTAGGTTTAGAAATAACCTTATTATTATTTGACATTCCTGACAATGAAGTAGCAGGGTTAGGTTTTGTAAGAGAAGAGCTCATGGGAGTAACTGGAGCACTAGGACGGGATGGATTCTGATAAGGAGTTCGGGGAGCATTATAATTTACTCTACGACTAGACTTAGGTGAAGTGGCCGTAAACTGGGCCTTAGTCAACAACTCATGCTCATCCGCGAGCTTTGACAGCTCATAAATGTCTGTTACATTCTTTTGTTCTGCCATAAAAGTAGACAACTGGTCTGGGAGACATGACAATACTTCTTCCATTATAAGAAGATTCTTTAGAGCATCAAAGTCAGTGACTGAAAGTGACTTTAACCATCTGTTGCAAAAATTCGTCTTCTGACGAGTAAAATCTGCTATTGTCTGATCACTTATCCTCCTTAGATTTCTAAACTTTTGCCTGTGTGCCTCTGGATTTAACTGATACGCATTTAAGATGCTTTTCTTTACAAATTCGTAATCAAAACTATGAGCGTCAGGTAGGGATGTAAAAACCTCCTGACTACGCCCCTTAAATTGAGACTGCATAATGGCTACCCACTGATCCCTTGGCCAGTTCATACTGATGGCAATTTTATAAAAATGGGCAAAGAAAACCTCAGGATCCTCCTCATTGAACTTGGGTAACTCTATATACTTATGCGTCCTGATGGGATTATTATCACTATTTATTGAAACATTACTAGTATTTCCATGCCCAGCTGCCATACGCTGTGTTTCAAGCCTGAAGTTAGTGTCAGCCATTTGTTGTTGAATCTCTAATTGTTGCCTTTTTGTGGCTTCTATTTGCAACTGTGCCTCAATTTCTAAACGTCTAGTCTCAAGCTCCCTCTGCTGAGCTTCAGCCTCTAATATTTGCTGTTGCTGTTGAGCTTCAATTTCTCTTTGACGAGCTTCAGCCTCTAATATTTTCTGTTCTTTTTGAGCTTCAAGTTCTAATATTCTCTGTTGTTTTTGAGCTTCAAGCTTAGCATTGGCTATTTGCGCTTCTAACTCAAGACGCTTTAACGTCATCTGATCACTCGACTCCTCTTTTAACTCTTCTAGAATTTCTTCATCTAACTCTCCATTCTCAACAAAATGTGTCACAATGACTTTCATTTTGGGCTTTAATCATTCTATTGTTGGCGGTCAAATCCAACTGATTTGCCATTTGTATTAACTCAGTCTTTTTAAGGCTCTGAATCCTTTCAAAGTCTGGGTGAGCCACCAACGCTGCAACTTTCTCCTCCATCGTTACTAATACTTGGCACTTGATTCACAAAATAATTAAAACAATGGCACTGCACTACACTTCACTGTAAAATTGTCACCACACTGAAAATTCGCTTGGCCTCACTGCACAAACAAAATATATAGGATACCTGGTTGATACCTGGTTGATGGGGTTCTGGGAGTTCGTCTACTCCCCAAGCCCGGCCCGAGGCCAGGCTCGACTTGTGAGAGTTTGGTCCACCAGGCTGTTGCTTGGAGCGGCCCGCAGGCCCACATACCCACCACAGCCCGGTTGGTCCGGCACTCCTTGGAGGAATAAATCTAGTTTCCTCTTGAAAATGTCCACGGTTGTTCCGGCAATATTTCTTATGCTTGCTGGGAGGACGTTGAACAACCGCGGACCTCTGATGTTGAAGGATGACTTACCTCAAAATCGTGAAACGTTGTTACTTGACACACAGCAAAGCTTGCTTGGCACATGGAATAGTTCTTAAGAAACACACAGACACCTAACACACTGGTACCTAGGAAGGCAAGGTTAGATTAGCATAATTAAGGTTAAGTGGGAACAATATTTCCCGGCACAGGCCCCCATAACTCTTTGTTACCTATCGTTCGTTACGGCTCGTGACCCTACAGCAGCCAAGCTTTAATTACGTCTAGGGACGAGAAAACTGCTGTTCTCAAGAGCGGATCACCAGTATAACCCCTTAATAAGTAATGAGCACATAAATAAAAACCTTCCTTTAGGACTGAAGAATAGATACAAAATATTATATAGATATATATTCAAGACAGTATAATATAAAAACACAGATGGTCAAGTAACTTATACAACAAACGAAAGTATTGTCATATCACTTAATATAACAAAATAAAATATGGCACAACATGAATGTACAGACTTATCTCCCACATGTTACTCCTTCGAGTCCTGTTCAGCTACTGAACTCTCGCTCTGTCGCTACCCAAATTCTCACCTCCCGTCTGCCTCATCCCAGGATGAGGGATGGAAACTAAGGACTTTTTAATATTTAAAACTAATTGAACAACCACTTGTTCTCAAAAGACACAAGAATGCAAATTACAGATAATAGTTACTTACAAAATATATAAGTATAATGCCACCTGTTTAATTACAGAAAATAAACAATTACCTAACTAAATAAAAGTGACATCTGGAACTCCCAAACTGAACAGGTCCAGCTTTCCCGAATCGAACAGGTACTAGACGTGTGTAAAGCAACCGCGCTCCTGTCTCCACTGACGCTGCCACACCACACGATAATTACCAAAAACACAATGTGTGTACATATACAGGCAATGATATAATAAAATAAAACCAGTTATTTTAAATTTATATACGTATTCTGCTAGGAGTACGTAACATTGCACACACCCCTGGACCAGTGTGTGTTGCACACGTCCCTGCACCAGAGTGTGTTACACAAGCCCCTGCACCAGTGTGTGTTGCACACCACTGCACCATTGTGTGTTACAAACACCCCTGCAACAGAGAGTGTTACACACACCCCTGCACCAGAGGGTGTTGCACACGCCCCAGCACCAGAGTGTGTTGCACACGCCCCTGCACCAGTGTGTGATGCACACGCCACTGCATCAGTGTGTTGCACACGCCCCTGCACCAGTGTGTGTTGCTCGCACCCCTGCACCAGAGAGTGTTGCACACGCCCTTTCACCAGAGTTTGTTGCACACGCCCCTGCACCAGAGAGTGTTACACACGACCCTGCACCAGTGTGTGTTGCACACGCCCCTGCAGCAGTGTGTTGCACACGCCCCTGCACCAGAGTGTGTTGCACACCCCTGCACCAGAGTGTGTTGCACACGCCCCTGCACCAGAGAGTGTTACACACGACCCTGCACCAGTGTGTGTTGCACACGCCCCTGCAGCAGTGTGTTGCACACGCCCCTGCACCAGAGTGTGTTGCACACCCCTGCACCAGAGTGTGTTGCACACGCCCCTGCACCAAAGTGTGTTGCACACGCTCCTGCACCAGAGAGTGTTGCAAACGCCCCTGCATCAGTGTGTGTGAGTTGCACACGCCCCTGCACCAGAGTGTGTTGCACACACCACTGCACCAGAGTGTGTTGCACACACCCCTGCACCATTGTGTTGCACAAATCTTTGCACCAGTGTGTGTTACACACGCTCCTGCAAAAGAGTGTGTTGCACACGCTCCTGCACCAGAGTGTGTTACACACGCCCCTGCACCAGTGTGTGTTGCACACCCCTGCACCAGTGTGTGTTACACACACCCCTGCACCAGTGTGTGATGCACACGCCTCTGCACCAGAGTGTGTTGAACACACCCCTGCACCAGAGTGAGTTGCACACGCCTCTGCACCAGAGTGTGTTACACACGCCCCTGCACCAGTGTGTGTTGCACACGCTCCTGCACCAGAGTGTTGCACACGCCCCTGCACCAGAGTGTGTTGCACACGCCCCTGCACCCGAGGGTGTTACACACGCCCCTGCACCAGTGTGTTACACACGCCTCTGCACCAGTGTGTGTTACACACGCTCCCGCACCAGAGTGTGTTGCACACACCACTGCACCAGTGTGTGTTACACACGCTTCTGCACCAGAGGGTGTTGCACACGCTCCTGCACCAGAGTGTGTTGCACACGCCCCTTTACCAGAGTGTGTTACACACGCCCCTGCTACAGAGTGTGTTGCACACACCCCTGCACCAGTGTGTGTTGCACACGCCCCTGCACCAGAGTGTGTTACACACGCCCCTGCACCAGTCTGTGTTGCACACCCCTGCACCAGTGTGTGTTACACACACCCCTGCACCAGAGTGTGTTGCACACGCCCCTGCACCAGAGAGTGTTGCACACGACCCTGCA
Organism: Procambarus clarkii; assembly: GCF_040958095.1. Taxonomy (NCBI): domain Eukaryota; kingdom Metazoa; phylum Arthropoda; class Malacostraca; order Decapoda; family Cambaridae; genus Procambarus; species Procambarus clarkii. The sequence continues at coordinate 4,568,333 of NC_091196.1, forward strand.
CCAGAGACGGGTGTTGCACACACCCCTGGACCAGTGTGTGTTGCACACGTCCCTGCACCCGAGTGTGTTACACACGCCCCTGCACCAGTGTGTTACACACGCCTCTGCACCAGTGTGTGTTTCACACGCTCCCGCACCAGAGTGTGTTGCACACACCACTGCACCAGTGTGTGTTACACACGCTCCTGCACCAGAGGGTGTTGCACACGCTCCTGCACCAGAGGGTGTTGCACACGCCCCTGTACCAGAGTGTGTTAAAACACGCCCCTGCTACAGAGTGTGTTGCACACACCCCTGCACCAGTGTGTGTTGCACACGCCCCTGCACCAGAGTGTGTTACACACGCCCCTGCACCAGTCTGTGTTGCACACCCCTGCACCAGTGTGTGTTACACACACTCCTGCACCAGAGTGTGTTGCACACGCCCCTGCACCAGAGAGTGTTGCACACGACCCTGCACCAGAGATGGGTGTTGCACACACCCCTGGACCAGTGTGTGTTGCACACGTCCCTGCACCAGAGTGTGTTACACAAGCCCCTGCACCAGTGTGTGATGCACACCACTGCACCAGTGTGTGTTACACACACCCCTGCACCAGAGGGTGTTGCACACGCCCCAGCACCAGAGTGTGTTGCACACGCCCCTGCACCAGTGTGTGATGCACACGCCACTGCATCAGTGTGTTGCACACGCCCCTGCACCAGTGTGTGTTGCTCGCACCCCTGCACCAGAGAGTGTTGCACACGCCCTTTCACCAGAGTGTGCTGCACACGCCCCTGCACCAGAGAGTGTTACACACGACCCTGCACCAGTGTGTGTTGCACACGCCCCTGCAGCAGTGTGTTGCACACGCCCCTGCACCAGAGTGTGTTGCACACCCCTGCACCAGAGTGTGTTGCACACTCCCGTGCACCAAAGTGTGTTGCACACGCTCCTGCACCAGAGAGTGTTGCAAACGCCCCTGCATCAGTGTGTGTGAGTTGCACACGCCCCTGCACCAGAGTGTGTTGCACACGCCCCTGCACCAGAGTGTGTTGCACTCGCCCCTGCACCAGTGTGTGTTGCACACACCCCTGCACCAGTATGTGTTACACACGCCCCTGCACCAGAGTGTGTTGCACACACCACTGCACCAGAGTGTGTTGCACACACCCCTGCACCAGTGTGTTACACACGCCTCTGCACCAGTGTGTGTTACACACGCTCCTGCACCAGAGTGTTGCACACACCCCTGCACCATTGTGTTGCACAAATCTTTGCACCAGTGTGTGTTACACACGCTCCTGCACCAGAGTGTTGCACACGCCCCTGCACCAGAGTGTGTTGCACACGCCCCTGCACCCGAGGGTGTTACACACGCCCCTGCACCAGTGTGTTACACACGCCTCTGCACCAGTGTGTGTTACACACGCTCCTGCACCAGAGTGTGTTGCACACACCACTGCACCAGTGTGTGTTACACACGCTCCTGCACCAGAGTGTGTTGCACACACCACTGCACCAGTGTGTGTGTTGCACACGCTCCTGCACCAGAGTGTGTTGCACACGCCCCTTTACCAGAGTGTGTTACACACGCCCCTGCCACAGAGTGTGTTGCACACACCCCTGCACCAGTGTGTGTTGCACACGCCCCTGCACCAGAGTGTGTTACACACGCCCCTGCACCAGTCTGTGTTGCACACCCCTGCACCAGTGTGTGTTACACACACCCCTGCACCAGAGTGTGTTGCACACGCCCCTGCACCAGAGAGTGTTGCACACGACCCTGCACCAGAGACGGGTGTTGCACACACCCCTGGACCAGTGTGTGTTGCACACGTCCCTGCACCAGAGTGTGTTACACAAGCCCCTGCACCAGTGTGTGTTGCACACCACTGCACCAGTGTGTGTTACACACACCCCTGCAACAGAGAGTGTTACACACACCCCTGCACCAGAGGGTGTTGCACACGCCCCAGCACCAGAGTGTGTTGCACACGCCCCTGCACCAGTGTGTGATGCACACGCCACTGCATCAGTGTGTTGCACACGCCCCTGCACCAGTGTGTGTTGCTCGCACCCCTGCACCAGAGAGTGTTGCACACGCCCTTTCACCAAAGTGTGTTGCACACACCCCTGCACCAGAGAGTGTTACACACGACCCTGCACCAGTGTGTGTTGCACACGCCCCTGCAGCAGTGTGTTGCACATGCCCCTGCATCAGAGTGTGTTGCACACCCCTGCACCAGAGTGTGTTGCACACGCCCCTGCACCAAAGTGTGTTGCACAAGCTCCCGCACCAGAGAGTGTTGCAAACGCCCCTGCATCAGTGTGTGTGAGTTGCACACGCCCCTGCACCAGAGTGTGTTGCACACGCCCCTGCACCAGAGTGTGTTGCACACGCCCCTGCACCAGTGTGTGTTGCACACACCCCTGCACCAGTGTGTGTTGCACACACCCCTGCACCAGTGTTTTGAACACGCCGCTGCACCAGCGTGTGTTGTACACGCCCCTGCGCCAGAGTGTGTTGCATACGCCCCTGCACCAGAGAGTGTTCCACACACCCCTGCACCAGAGTGTGTTGAACATACCCCTGCACCAGAGTGTGTTGCACACGCCTCTGCACCAGAGTGTGTTACACTGCCCCTACACTAGTGTGTGTTGCACACGCTCCTGCACCAGAGTGTGTTGCACACGCCCCTGCACCAGAGTGTGTTGCACACGCCCCTGCACCAGAGTGTGTTGCACACGCCCCTGCACCAGAGTGTGTTGCAAAGGCCATGCACTAGTGTGTGTTGCACACACCCCTACACCAGTGTTTTGAACACGCCGCTGCATCAGAGTGTGTTGCACACGCCCCTGCACCAGAGTGTGTTGCACACGCCCTTGCACCAGTGTGTGTTGCACACGCTCCTGCACCAGAGTGTTGCACACGCCCCTGCACCAGAGTGTGTTGCACATGCCCCTGCACCAGTGTGTGTTGCACACGCTCGTGCACCAGAGTGTTGCACACGCCCCTGCACCAGAGTGTGTTGCACACGCCCCTGCACCAGAGTGTGTTACACACGCCCCTGCACCAGTGTGTTACACACGCCTCTGCACCAGTGTGTGTTACACACGCTCCTGCACCAGAGTGTTGCACACATCCCTGCCCCAGAGAGTGTTGCACACGCCCCTGCACCAGAGTGTGTTGCACACGCCCCTAAACCAGAGTGTGTTGCACACGCCCCTGCGCCAGAGTGTGTTGCACACACCCCTGCACCAGTGTGTGTTGCACACGCCCCTGCACCAGAGTATGTTGCACACGCCACTGCACCAGTGTGTGTTGCACACGCTCGTGCACCAGAGTGTTGCACACGCCCCTGCACAATTGTGTTGCACACACCCCTGCACCAGTGTGTGTTGCACACGCTCCTGTACCAGAGTGTGTTGCGCACGCCGCTGCACCAATGTGTTACACACGCCCCTGCACCAGAGTGTTGCACACGCTCCTGCACCAGAGTGTTGCACACATCCCTGCCCCAGAGAGTGTTGCACACGCCCCTGCACCATAGTGTGTTGCACACGCCCCTAAACCAGAGTGTGTTGCACACGCCCCTGTGCCAGAGTGTGTTGCACACACCCCTGCACCAGTGTGTGTTGCACACGCCCCTGCACCAGAGTATGTTGCACACGCCACTGCACCAGTGTGTGTTGCACACGCTCGTGCACCAGAGTGTTGCACACGCCCCTGCACCAGAGTGTGTTGCACACGCCCCTGCACCAGAGTGTGTTACACACGCTCCTGCACCAGTGTGTTACACACGCCTCTGCACCAGTGTGTGTTACACACGCTCCTGCACCAGAGTGTTGCACACACCCCTGCACCATTGTGTTGCACACACCCTGCCCCAGAGTGTGTTGCACACGCCCCTGCACCAGAGTGTGTTGCACATGCCCCTGCACCAGAGTGTGTTGCACACACCCCTGCACCAGTGTGTGTTGCACACACCCCTGCACCAGAGTGTGTTACACACGCCCCTGCACCAGTGTGTGTTGCACACCCCTGCACCTGTGTGTGTTACACACACCCCTGCACCAGAGAGTGTTACACACGCCCCTGCACCAGAGTGTGTTGCACACGCCCCTGCACCAGAGTGTGTTGCACATGCCCCTGCACCAGAGAGTGTTGCACACCCCTGCACCAGAGTGTGTTGCACACGCCCCTGCACCAAAGTGTGTTGCACACGCTCCTGCACCAGAGAGTGTTGCAAACGCCCCTGCATCAGTGTGTGTGAGTTGCACACGCCCCTGCACCAGAGTGTGTTGCACACGCCCCTGCTCCAGAGTGTGTTGCACACGCCCCTGCACCAGTGTGTGTTGCACACACCCCTGCACCAGTGTGTGTTGCACACACCCCTGAACCAGTGTTTTGAACACGCCGCTGCACCAGCGTGTGTTGCACACGCCCCTGCGCCAGAGTGTGTCGCACACGCCCCTGCACCAGAGAGTGTTCCACACACCCCTGCACCAGAGTGTGTTGAACATACCCCTGCACCAGAGTGTGTTGCACACGCCTCTGCACCAGAGTGTGTTGCACACGCCCCTGCAGCAGAGTGTGTTGCAAAATCCATGCACTAGTGTGTGTTGCACACACCCCTACACCAGTGTTTTGAACACGCCGCTGCATCAGAGTATGTTGCACACGCCCCTGCACCAGAGTGTGTTGCACACGCCCCTGCACCAGTGTGTGTTGCACACGCTCCTGCACCAGAGTGTTGCACACGCCCCTGCACCAGAGTGTGTTGCACATGCCCCTGCACCAGTGTGTGTTGCACACGCTCGTGTACCAGAGTGTTGCACACGCCCCTGCACCAGAGTGTGTTGCACACGCCCCTGCACCAGAGTGTGTTACACACGCCCCTGCACCAGTGTGTTACACACGCCTCTGCACCAGTGTGTGTTACACACGCTCCTGCACCAGAGTGTTGCACACACCCCTGCACCATTGTGTTGCACACACACCCCTGCACCAGTGTGTGTTGCACACGCTCCTGTACCAGAGTGTGTTGCACACACCCCTGCACAAGTGTGTGTTGCACACGCCCCTGCACCAGAGTGTGTTACACACGCCCCTGCACCAGTGTGTGTTGCACACCCCTGCACCTGTGTGTGTTACACACACCCCTGCACCAGAGAGTGTTACACACGCCCCTGCACCATAGTGTGTTGCACATGCCCCTGCACCAGAGTGTGTTGCACACACCCCTGCACCAGTGTGTGTTGCACACGCCCCTGCACCAGAGTGTGTTACACACGCCCCTGCACCAGTGTGTGTTGCACACCCCTGCACCTGTGTGTGTTACACACACCCCTGCACCAGAGAGTGTTACACACACCCCTGCATCAGAGTTTGTTGCACACGCCCCTGCAACAGTGTGTGATGCACACGCCACTGCACCAGTGGGTTGCACACGCCCCTGCACCAGTGTGTGTTTCACACGCCCTTGCACCAGAGAGTGTTGCACACGCCCCTGCACCAGAGTGTGTTGCACACGCCCCTGCACCAGAGAGTGTTGCACACGCCCCTGCACCAGAGAGTGTTGCACACGACCCTGCACCAGTGTGTGTTGCACACGCCCCTGCACCAGTGTGTTGCACATGCCCCTGTACCAGAGTGTGTTGCACACACCTGCACCAGAGTGTGTTGCACACGCCCCTGCACCAGAAAGTGTTGCACACGCCCCTGCACCAGAGAGTGTTGCACACGCCTCTGCACCAGTGCGTGTGTTGCACACGCCCCCGCACCAGAGTGTGTTGCACACGCCCCTGCACCAGTGTTTTGAACACGCCGCTGCACGAGAGTGTGTTGCACACGCCCCTGCACCAGTGTGTGTTGCACACGCTCCTGCACCAGTGTGTGTTGCCCACGCCCCTGCACCAGTGTGTTGAACACGCCCCTGCACCAGAGTGTGTTGCACACGCCCCTGCACCAGTGTGTGTTGCACACGCCCTTGCACCAGTGTGTTGCACACGCCCCTGCACCAGAGTGTGTTGCACACGCCCCTGTACCAGTGTGTGTTGCATACGCCCCTGCACCAGAGTGTGTTGCACTCGCCCCTGCACCAGTGTTTTGAACACGCCCCTGCACCAGAGTGTGTTGCACAGGCCCCTGCACCAGAGTGTGTTGCACACGCCCCTGAATCAGTGTGTGTTGCACACGCCCCTGAATCAGTGTGTGTTGCACACGCCCCTGCACCAGAGTGTGTTGCACACGCCCCTGCAGCAGTGTTTTGAACACGCCCCTGCACCAGAGTGTGTTGCACAGGCCCCTGCACCAGAGTGTGTTGCACACGCCCATGCACCAGAGTTTGTTGCACAGGCCCCTGCACCAGAGTGTGTTGCACACGCCCCTGAACCAGTGTGTGTTGCACACGCCCCTGCACCAGAGTGTGTTGCACACGCCCATGCACCAGTGTTTTGAACACGCCCCTGCACCAGAGTGTGTTGCACACGCCCCTGCACCAGAGTGTGTTGCACATGCCCCTGCATCAGAGAGTGTTGCACACCCCTGCACCAGAGTGTGTTGCACACGCCCCTGCACCAAAGTGTGTTGCACACGCTCCTGCACCAGAGAGTGTTGCAAACGCCCCTGCATCAGTGTGTGTGAGTTGCACACGCCCCTGCACCAGAGTGTGTTGCACACGCCCCTGCTCCAGAGTGTGTTGCACACGCCCCTGCACCAGTGTGTGTTGCACACACCCCTGCACCAGTGTTTGTTGCACACACCCCTGAACCAGTGTTTTGAACACGCCGCTGCACCAGCGTGTGTTGCACACGCCCCTGCGCCAGAGTGTGTCGCACACGCCCCTGCACCAGAGAGTGTTCCACACACCCCTGCACCAGAGTGTGTTGAACATACCCCTGTACCAGAGTGTGTTGCACACGCCTCTGCACCAGAGTGTGTTACACTGCCCCTACACTAGTGCGTGTTGCACACGCTCCTGCACCAAAGTGTGTTGCACACGCCCCTGCAGCAGAGTGTGTTGCAAAGGCCATGCACTAGTGTGTGTTGCACACACCCCTACACCAGTGTTTTGAACACGCCGCTGCATCAGAGTATGTTGCACACGCCCCTGCACCAGAGTATGTTGCACACGCCCCTGCACCAGTGTGTGTTGCACACGCTCCTGCACCAGAGTGTTGCACACGCCCCTGCACCAGAGTGTGTTGCACATGCCCCTGCACCAGTGTGTGTTGCACACGCTCGTGCACCAGAGTGTTGCACACGCCCCTGCACCAGAGTGTGTTGCACACGCCCCTGCACCAGAGTGTGTTACACACGCCCCTGCACCAGTGTGTTACACACGCCTCTGCACCAGTGTGTGTTACACACGCTCCTGCACCAGAGTGTTGCACACGCCCCTGCAGCAGAGTGTGTTGCACACGCCCCTGCACTAGTGTGTGTTACACACACCCCTGCACCAGTGTTTTGAACACGCCGCTGCACGAGAGTGTGTTGCACACGCCCCTGCACCAGTGTGTGTTGCACACGCTCCTGCACCAGTGTGTGTTGCCCACGCCCCTGCACCAGTGTGTTGAACACGCCCCTGCACCAGAGTGTGTTGCACACGCCCCTGCACCAGTGTGTGTTGCACACGCCCTTGCACCAGTGTGTTGCACACGCCCCTGCACCAGAGTGTGTTGCACACGCCCCTGTACCAGTGTGTGTTGCATACGCCCCTGCACCAGAGTGTGTTGCACTCGCCCCTGCACCAGTGTTTTGAACACGCCCCTGTACCAGAGTGTGTTGCACAGGCCCCTGCACCAGAGTGTGTTGCACACGCCCCTGAATCAGTGTGTGTTGCACACGCCCCTGAATCAGTGTGTGTTGCACACGCCCCTGCACCAGAGTGTGTTGCACACGCCCCTGCACCAGTGTTTTGAACACGCCCCTGCACCAGAGTGTGTTGCACAGGCCCCTGCACCAGAGTGTGTTGCACACGCCCATGCACCAGAGTTTGTTGCACAGGCCCCTGCACCAGAGTGTGTTGCACACGCCCCTGAACCAGTGTGTGTTGCACACGCCCCTGCACCAGAGTGTGTTGCACACGCCCATGCACCAGTGTTTTGAACACGCCCCTGCACCAGAGTGTGTTGCACACGCCCCTGCACCAGAGTGTGTTGCACATGCCCCTGCATCAGAGAGTGTTGCACACCCCTGCACCAGAGTGTGTTGCACACGCCCCTGCACCAAAGTGTGTTGCACACGCTCCTGCACCAGAGAGTGTTGCAAACGCCCCTGCATCAGTGTGTGTGAGTTGCACACGCCCCTGCACCAGAGTGTGTTGCACACGCCCCTGCACCAGAGTGTGTTACACACGCCCCTGCACCAGTGTGTGTTGCACACCCCTGCACCAGTGTGTGTTACACACACCCCTGCACCAGTGTGTGATGCACACGCCTCTGCACCAGAGTGTGTTGAACACACCCCTGCACCAGAGTTTGTTGCACACGCCTCTGCACCAGAGTGTGTTACACACGCCCCTGCACCAGTGTGTGTTGCACACGTTCCTGCACCAGAGTGTTGCACACGCCCCTGCACCAGAGTGTGTTGCACACGCCCCTGCACCCGAGTGTGTTACACACGCCCCTGCACCAGTGTGTTACACACGCCTCTGCACCAGTGTGTGTTTCACACGCTCCCGCACCAGAGTGTGTTGCACACACCACTGCACCAGTGTGTGTTACACATGCTCCTGCACCAGAGGGTGTTGCACACGCTCCTGCACCAGAGTGTATTGCACACGCCCCTGTACCAGAGTGTGTTACACACGCCCCTGCTACAGAGTGTGTTGCACACACCCCTGCACCTGTGTGTGTTGCACACGCCCCTGCACCAGAGTGTGTTACACACGCCCCTGCACCAGTGTGTGTTGCACACCCCTGCACCAGTGTGTGTTACACACACCCCTGCACCAGAGAGTGTTACACACACAACTGCACCAGAGGGTGTTGCATGTTACCTATCGTTCGTTACGGCTCGTGACCCTACAGCAGCCAAACTTTAATTACGTCTAGGGATACCACTGCTGCTCTCTAAAGCGCGTCACCAGTATAACCCCTTGATAAGTAATGAGCACAAATAAAACTCTTCCTTTAGGACTGAAGAATAGATACAAAATATTATATAGATATATATTCAAGACAGTATAATATAAAAACACAGATGGTTAAGTTAACTTATACAATAAATGAAAGTATTGTCATTGCACGTAATATATAATAGTAAACTATGGCACAACAAGAAATATCAGACTTATCTCCCACATGTTACTCCTCCTGGTTCCCCGAAGCTACTGACTCTCGCTCTGTCGCCACCCACATTCTCACCTCCCGTCTGCCTCATCCCAGGATGAGGGATGGAAACTAAGGACTTTTTAATATTTAAAACTAATTGAACAACCACTTGTTCTCAAAACACACAAGAATGCAAATTACAGATAATAGTTGCTTACAAAATATATAAGTATAATGCCACCTGTTTAATTACAGAATATAACAATTATATATACTAAATAAAAGTGACATCTGGAACTCCCAAACTGAACAGGTCCAGCTTTCCCGTATCAATCAGGTAATAGACGTGTGCAAAGGCAACCGCGCTCTTGTCCACTGACGCTGCCACACCATACGACAATTTACCAAAAAACACAATGTGTGTACATATACATGCAATGATAAAATAAAATAAAATTTATTTTAAATTTATATACGTATTCTGCTATGAGTACGTAACACTTCCACCTCCAAGAAAAAAAATGCAATAGATTGAAGATCAATGGCATTTTTTCAAAGTAAAAATGTTAAGTAAAAGAAACATTTCATTTATGGTACATCAAAACTTCTTGACAAAGCATCAGCAATAACATTTTGCCTGCCTGGAATATGTTTGATTTCTACATTAAATTCCTGCAAAAACAATGACCAGCGCAGAATTCGTTGGTTCTTGACTTTCATCATATTTATAAAGATAAGGGGGTTGTGGTCTGTAAATACTAACACTTTGTTTCCTGATAAGTAAATCTCAAACTTCTTAATTGACAATATAAGACCCAACGCCTCCTTTTCTACCACAGAATAATTCTTCTGAGCTGCATTAAATTTTCTAGAGTAATAATACACAGGATGCTCAATCTTGTCTAAACCAACTTGAATAAGCACAGCACCGATTCCAACATCTGACGCATCAATGTGTAATATAAACGGTTTATCAAATTGGGGACTAGCAAGAACAGGTGAGGTGGACAATATGCCCTTTAGGTTCTGAAAAGCATTCTGACAATCTTGTGTCCACTGAAACTTTACTTGCTTGCGTAACAAATTTGTCAAAGGAGCAGCCACTGTCGAAAAATTTCTACAATAACGCCTATAGTATGCACACATACCAATAAACCGTTGGACTCCTTTCTTATTGGTTAACACTGGGTAGTCCACAATGGCTTGAATCTTATCTTGTAAGGGAATAATCTTACCTTGTCCTACCTCGTGTCCAAGATAAGTTATCGTACCTCTTGCCCAACTACACTTATTCATATTTATGGTTAACTTCGCGTTTTGCAACACTGTAAACAAGTTCTTAAGGCCTAAGAGATGATCTGCCCAATTCTTACTGTACAAAACAATGTCATCAAGGTAGGCCCTACAATCTGGCACATCCTTGAGTAAGAAATTCATGAGTCTTTGAAAAGTAGCAGGTGCATTTCTCAAACCGAATGGCATGACATTAAATTCATACGCACCATCAGGTGTAACAAAAGCAGTAACCTCCCTAGCATACTCTGTTAATGGAATTTGGTAGTACCCTTTAGACAAATCAAGCTTACTTACATATTCGGCATGTCCTATAGACTCAATACATTCCTCCAACAAGGGTAAAGGAAAAACGTCCACTGTAGTGCTCTTGTTCAGTTTCCTATAATCCACACACAATCTCCAGGTTCCATCTGGTTTTGGCACTAACAAACACGGAGAGCTCCAAGTACTTTGACTTGGCCGAATGAAATCATGCTGGAGCAGATATTCCACTTCTGCTTGTATAATTTTCCTCTTTTCGGGATTCACTCTGTACGGATGTTGTCGAATGGGGGTGCTGTCCAGGAGCTGAATGTCGTGTGTGATGAGGTGGGTCTGTGTGGGAACCTCCCCAAACAGAGATGTATGGTTGTCCAGCAGAACCTGGAACTCATCACGTTGCTGCTCCTGTAAATGACATAGCATCTCCCTGCCATTGGAACTGGAACTGAGAAGTTGGATATTAACATCATGTCCCTCACTACAATTATCCTCAGGTGGTAACTCTTCCCGACTAAAACAAGCTACTACACCAGGTCCAACATAAGCTTTTAATCTGTTAATGTGCACAGTCATTTGGGGTTCTGAAAGATTAGGGCTAATTAGTTTATAAGTTAGGTCTCCCACCTTTTCTACCACTTGGTAGGGTCCTGCGAACTTATGGGACATGGAAGTCCCCATACGAGGTTTCAACACCAACACCAAATCTCCGACAGCAAACGACCTGAGCTTAGCCTTGAACTTCTTGTCATATCTTACTTTCATGGCTTGTTGAGTCCTTCCCAGATGTTCTTTCGCCAACTCACGAGCCCGACACAACTTGTCCTTGACCTCACTCAAGTACAATCCACTCTGATGAACAGAGACATCTCCCAACAACTTTTCTTGTAGCATTTTAAGAGGACCTCTTACTTGGTGACCAAACACTAGTTCAAAAGGTGAACAGCCCAATGACTCTTGTAGCCCTTCTCTAGCAGCAAACAACACAAAGGGGAGATTCTCATCCCAATTACGTGGATGAGTTTCTCCTGTTGTCCTCAGCATTTGTTTTAAAGTCTGGTGGAAACGTTCAAGCCCACCTTGGCTTTGTGGATGATATGGACTGGATAATTTGTGCCGAATCCCTCGGGATTCGCAAATAGTTCTGAAAACTTTAGAAACAAAATTTCCCCCATTGTCACTCTGAATAACTCTAGGCATTCCAAACAACGAAAAGAATCTTTCAAGACACTTGATGAGATTATGAGCCTTGGTATTCCGTAGAGCATAAGCTTCAGGAAATCTAGTAGTCATACACATGAGAGTGAACAAAAACATGTTACCGACTTAGTCTTAGGTAAAGGACCTACACAATCAATTACAACATGAGTAAATGGTTCATCAGGAACTACAATAGGTTGCAATGGTGCTCTAGGTACAGATTGATTTGGTTTACCAACAATTTGACAGGGTACACAGTTATGACAATATCTGACCACGTCTTTCTTTAACTTAGGCCAGAAAAAATATTTGCATATCTTATGGTACATATTTGTGATACCTTGATGACCTCCCATGGGGTCATCATGTGCAGCCTGCAGGACCTGTCTACGATAATCATTGGGGACAACGAGTTGGGTTCTAATCTCACAATCATCTGAAGAGGGAGTTCCCTTGGGTCTCCACCTTCTCATCAGAAGTCGATCCTTGAAGAAGAAACCCGTCCCTTCCTCCAATGCATCAACATTATCAGGAGCCTCAGAAATACACTTAATTAAATTAGGATCAGTAGTATGTACAACACTTAAGGGCAATGACTCAGAGTCAGCAGCGAGCGGGCGAGAACCTAGTAGCTTGGTCTCTTTTCCCGATTGATCAGAATAAAATGGAGTCATAGCTACTTCGGCCTCACTCTCGACAACTGGTGCACTGGAGACAAGCGGGCAAGGTACAGATAGTTCAGCCTCCTCACCTTCACTTTCCTTGTGATTTAGGTTCGGCGGGGCTTCTACTACGGCCTCACTCTCATCATCCAGTCGAGTCATAAAGGAATCCTCAAGATCCACCTCCCACTCCTTTTCTGAAGGGGTCCTGGTCTTGGGAACAGCAACCTCAGTGAAGACGGGATTACTCTCACCTGTTTGTCCCATTGATCTAGTTACAACACAAGCAGGGTAAATAATATCATCATCTGCTTCTGGTTGAGCTAATACATTATTGGGTTTAGTTAACATGATGGGACACTTGGGCCCTACAACCATTCGGTTGCCAAAATCATTACCTAGAATAATGTCTACCCCAGGAATGGGCAGTTGTTTACTTACACCAACATTACACCATCCTGAAGTATAGTTAGAATCAAGGTTAACTTGCAATAAGGACACCGGTTGCACACTATCGGCAATACCTTGGAGAAGCACAACTTCACCAAGATCTCGGGTGTCAACATCAGCAAGTACATTCTGGGTAATAAGAGACTGTGAAGCTCCAGTATCACGGAGTAATTGAACAGTCTTATGTCTACCATTATTACATAATAAGGTACCTGTGGAAATATATGGTTTAAATTCAGCCATCCAGTTTGGACTGACTGTAATACATGAAGAATTAATAGGTTGCAATCCTTTACTCATAATAAGACCAGTTGGCCGTAGTTCAGGATGCAAACTAAAACATGAAGAAATCACATGTCCCCTTCTCTTACAATGTGTACAATGCTTGACAGTGGACACACTGGTAGAACCAACTGCCGGTTTAGAATTAGCATTACTAGGCTTAGATGATCCTGACAATGGAGTAACCATCTTAGGGTTAGTAAGAGAAGAGTTCACGGGAGTAACTGTCGCACCAGGAGGAGACTTATACTGATAATGAGTTCGGTGAGCATTATAATTTACTCTACGACTAGACTTAGGTGAAGTGGCCGTAAACTGGGCCTTAGTCAATAACTCATGCTCATCCGCGAGCTTTGACAGCTCATAAATGTCTGTTACATTCTTTTGTTCTGCCATAAAAGTAGACAACTGGTCTGGGAGACATGACAATACTTCTTCCATTATAAGAAGATTCTTTAAAGCATCAAAGTCAGTGACTGAAAGTGACTTTAACCATCTGTTACAAAAATTCGTCTTCTGACGAGTAAAATCTGCTATTGTCTGATCCCTTATCCTCCTTAGATTTCTAAACTTTTGCCTGTGTGCCTCTGGATTTAATTGATAAGCATTTAAGATGCTTTTCTTTACAAATTCATAATCAAAGCTATGAGCGTCAGGTAGGGATGTGAAAACCTCCTGACTACGCCCCTTAAATTGAGACTGCATAATGGCTACCCACTGATCCCTTGGCCAGTTCATACTGATGGCAATTTTATAAAAATGTGCAAAGAAAACCTCAGGATCCTCCTCATTGAACTTTGGTAACTCTATATACTTATGCGTCCTGATGGGATTATTATCACTATTTATTGAAACATTACTAGTATTTCCATGCCCAGCTGCCATACGCTGTGATTCAAGCCTGAAGTTAGTGTCAGCCATTTGTTGTTGAATCTCTAATTGCCTAGTTTGTTCCTCGGCTTGTTGCTTTTTTGTGGCTTCTATTTGCAACTGTGCCTCAATTTCTAAACGTCTAGTCTCAAGCTCCCTCCGATGAGCTTCAACCTCTAATATTTGCTGTTCTTTTTGAGCTTCAAGTTCTAATCTTCTCTGTTCTTTTTGAGCATCAAGTTCTAATATTCTCTGTTCTTTTTGAGCTTCAAGCTTAGCATTGGCTATTTGCGCTTCTAACTCAAGACGCTTTAACGTCATCTGATCACTCGACTCCTCTTTTAACTCTTCTAGAAATTCTTCATCTAACTCTCCATTCTCAACAAAATGTGTCACAATGACTTTCAATATTTGGGCTTTAACCATTCTATTGTTGGCGGTCAAATCCAACTGATTTGCCATTTGTATTAACTCAGTCTTTTTAAGGCTCTGAATCCTTTCAAATCTGGGTGAGCCACCAACGCTGCAACTTTCTCCTCCATCGTTACTAACACTTGGCACTTGATTCACAAAAATAATTAAAAACAATGGCACTGCACTACACTTCACTGTAAAATTGTCACCACACTGAAAATTCGCTTGGCCTCACTGCACAAACAAAATATATAGGATACCTGGTTGATACCTGGTTGATGGGGTTCTGGGAGTTCGTCTACTCCCCAAGCCCGGCCCGAGGCCAGGCTCGACTTGTGAGAGTTTGGTCCACCAGGCTGTTGCTTGGAGCGGCCCGCAGGCCCACATTCCCACCACAGCCCGGTTGGTCCGGCACTCCTTGGAGGAATAAATCTAGTTTCCTCTTGAAAATGTCCACGGTTGTTCCGGCAATATTTCTTATGCTTGCTGGGAGGACGTTGAACAACCGCGGACCTCTGATGTTGAAGGATGACTTACCTCAAAATCGTGAAACGTTGTTACTTGACACACAGGAAGGCTTGCTTGGCACATGGAATAGTTCTTAAGAAACACACAGACACTTGACACAATGGTACCTAGGAAGGCAAGGTTAGATTAGCATAATTAAGGTTAAGTGGGAACAATATTTCCCGGCACAGGCCCCCATAACTCTTTGTTACCTATCGTTCGTTACGGCTCGTGACCCTACAGCAGCCAAACTTAAATTATGTCTAGGGATACCACTGCTGCTCTCTAAAGCGCGTCACCAGTATAACCCCTTGATAAGTAATGAGCACAAATAAAACTCTTCCTTTAGGACTGAAGAATAGATACAAAATATTATATAGATATATATTCAAGACAGTATAATATAAAAACACAGATGGTTAAGTTAACTTATACAATAAATGAAAGTATTGTCATTGCACGTAATATATAATAGTAAACTATGGCACAACAAGAAATAACAGACTTATCTCCCACATGTTACTCCTCCTGGTTCCCCGAAGCTACTGACTCTCGCTCTGTCGCCACCCACATTCTCACCTCCCGTCTGCCTCATCCCAGGATGAGGGATGGAAACTAAGGACTTTTTAATATTTAAAACTAATTGAACAACCACTTGTTCTCAAAACACACAAGAATGCAAATTACAGATAATAGTTGCTTACAAAATATATAAGTATAATGCCACCTGTTTAATTACAGAATATAACAATTATATATACTAAATAAAAGTGACATCTGGAACTCCCAAACTGAACAGGTCCAGCTTTCCCGTATCAATCAGGTAATAGACGTGTGCAAAGGCAACCGCGCTCTTGTCCACTGACGCTGCCACACCATACGACAATTTACCAAAAAACACAATGTGTGTACATATACATGCAATGATAAAATAAAATAAAATTTATTTTAAATTTATATACGTATTCTGCTATGAGTACGTAACATTGCACACGCCCCTGCACCAGAGTGTGTTGCACACGCCCCTGCACCAGAGTGTGTTGCACACGCCCCTGCACCAGAGTGTGTTACACACGCCCCTGCGCCAGTGTGTGTTGCACACCCCTGCACCAGGGTGTGTTACACACACCCCTGCACCAGAGAGTGTTACACACACAACTGCACCAGAGGGTGTTGCACACGCCCCTGCACCAGAGTGTGTTGCACACGCCCCTGCACCAGTGTGTGTTGCACACACCCCTGCACCAGAGTGTGTTGCACACGCCCCTGCACCAGAGTGTGTTGCACACGCCCCTGCACCAGAGAGTGTTGCACACGACCCTGCACCAGTGTGTGTTGCACACGCCCCTGCACCTGTGTGTTGCACACGCCCCTGCACCAAAGTGTGTTGCACACCCCTGCATCAGAGTGTGTTGCACACGCCCCTGCACCAGAGTGTGTTGCACACGCCCCTGCACCAGAGAGTGTTGCAAACGCCCCTGCACCAGTGTGTGTGAGTTGCACACGCCCCTGCACCAGAGTGTGTTGCACACGCCCCTGCACCAGAGTGTGTTGCACACGCCTCTGCACCAGGGTGTGTTGCACACACCCCTGCACCAGTGTTTTGAACACGCCGCTGCACCAGCGTGTGTTGCACACGCCCCTGCGCCAGAGTGTGTTGAACACGCCCCTGCACCAGAGAGTGTTCCACACACCCCTGCACCAGAGTGTGTTGAACATACCCCTGCACCAGAGTGTGTTGCACACGCCTCTGCACCAGAGTTTGTTACACACGCCCCTGCACCAGTGTGTGTTGCACACGCTCCTGCACCAGAGTGTGTTGCACACGCCCCTGCACCAGAGTGTGTTGCACACGCCCCTGCCCCAGTGTGTTACACACGCCTCTGCACCAGTGTGTGTTGCACACGCCCCTGCAAAAGAGTGTTGCACACACCCCTGCATCATTGTGTTGCACACACCCCTGCACCAGTGTGTGTTGCACACGCCCCTGCACCAGAGTGTGTTGCACACGCCTCTGCACCAGGGTGTGTTGCACACACCCCTGCACCAGTGTTTTGAACACGCCGCTGCACCAGCGTGTGTTGCACACGCCCCTGCGCCAGAGTGTGTTGAACACGCCCCTGCACCAGAGAGTGTTCCACACACCCCTGCACCAGAGTGTGTTGAACATACCCCAGCACTAGAGTGTGTTGCACACGCCTCTGCACCAGAGTTTGTTACACACGCCCCTGCACCAGTGTGTGTTACACACGCCCCTGCACCAGAGTGTGTTACACACGCCCCTCCACCAATGTGTTACACACGCCTCTGCACCAGTGTGTGTTACACACGCTACCGCACCAGAGTGTGTTGCACACACCACTGCACCAGTGTGTGTTACACACGCTCCTGCACCAGAGGGTGTTGCACACGCCCCTGCACCAGTGTGTGTTACACACGCCCCTGCTACAGAGTGTGTTACACACGCCCCTGCTACAGAGTGTGTTGCACACACCCCTGCACCAGAGTGTGTTACACACGCCCCTGTACCAGTGTGTGTTGCACACCCCTGCACCAGTGTGTGTTACACACACCCCTGCACCAGAGAGTGTTACACACACAACTGCACCAGAGGGTGTTGCACACGCCCCTGCACCAGAGTGTGTTGCACACGCCCCTGCACCAGAGTGTGTTACACACGCCCCTGCGCCAGTGTGTGTTGCACACCCCTGCACCAGTGTGTGTTACACACACCCCTGCACCAGTGTGTTGCACACGCCCCTGCACCAAAGTGTGTTGCACACCCCTGCATCAGAGTGTGTTGCACACGCCCCTGCACCAGAGTGTGTTGCACACGCCCCTTCACCAGAGAGTGTTGCAAACGCCCCTGCACCAGTGTGTGTGAGTTGCACACGCCCCTGCACCAGAGTGTGTTGCACACGCCCCTGCACCAGAGTGTGTTGCACACGCCTCTGCACCAGTGTGTGTTGCACACACCCCTGCACCAGTGTTTTGAACACGCCGCTGCACCAGCGTGTGTTGCACACGCCCCTGCGCCAGAGTGTGTTGAACACGCCCCTGCACCAGAGAGTGTTCCACACACCCCTGCACCAGAGTGTGTTGTATATACCCCTGCACCAGAGTGTGTTGCACACGCCTCTGCACCAGAGTTTGTTACACACGCCCCTGCACCAGTGTGTGTTGCACACGCTCCTGCACCAGAGTGTGTTGCACACGCCACTGCACCAGAATGTGTTGCACACGCCCCTGCACCAGTGTGTTACACACGCCTCTGCACCAGTGTGTGTTGCACACGCCCCTGCACCAGAGTGTTGCACACACCCCTGCATCATTGTTTTGCACACACCCCTGCACCAGTGTGTGTTACACACGCTCCTGCACCAGAGTGTGTTGCACACGCTCCTGCACCAGAGTGTGTTGAACATACCCCTGCACCAGAGTGTGTTGCACACGCCTCTGCACCAGAGTTTGTTACACACGCTCCTGCACCAGTGTGTATTACACACGCCCCTGCACCAGAGTGTGTTGCACCTGCCCCTGCACCAGTGTGTTACACACGCCTCTGCACCAGTGTGTGTTACACACGCTCCTGCACCAGTGTGTTGCACACACCCCTGCATCATTGTGTTGCACACACCCCTGCACCAGTGTGTGTTACACACGCTCCTGCACCAGAGTGTGTTGCACACGCTCCTGCACCAGAGTGTGTTGCACACGCCCCTGTACCAGAGTGTGTTACACACGCCCCTGCTTCAGAGTGTGTTGCACACGCCCCTGCACCAGTGTGTTACACACGCCCCTGCACCAGAGTTTTGCACACGCTCCTGCACCAGAGTGTTGCACACGCTCCTGCACCAGTGTGTGTTACACACGCTCCTGCACCAGAGTGTGTTGCACACACCCCTGCACCAGAGTGTGTTGCACACGCCCCTGCACCAGAGTGTGTTGCACGCGCCCCTGCACCAGAGTGTGTTGCACACACCCCTGCACCAGTGTGATGTTGCATACGCCCCTCCACCAGAGTGTGTTACACACGCCCCTGCACCAGTGTGTGTTGCACACTCCTGCACCAGTGCGTGTTACACACACCCCTGCACCAGAGAGTGTTACACACACCCCTGCAGCAGAGGTTGTTGCACACGCCCCTGCACCAGAGTGTGTTGCACACGCCCCTGCACCAGTGTGGGATGCACACGCCACTGCACCAGTTTGTTGCACACGCCCCTGCACCGGTGTGTGTTGCACACACCCCTGCACCAGAGTGTGTTGCAAACGCCCCTGCACCAGAGTGTGTTGAACACGCCCCTGCACCAGAGAGTGTTGCAAACGCCCCTGCACCAGTGTGTGTGAGTTGCACACGCCCCTGCACCAGAGTGTGTTGCACACGCCCCTGCACCAGAGTGTGTTGCACACGCCTCTGCACCAGTGTGTGTTGCACACACCCCTGCACCAGTGTTTTGAACACGCCGCTGCACCAGCGTGTGTTGCACACGCCCCTGCGCCAGAGTGTGTTGAACACGCCCCTGCACCAGAGTGTTCCACACACCCCTGCACCAGAGTGTGTTGTATATACCCCTGCACCAGAGTGTGTTGCACACGCCTCTGCACCAGAGTTTGTTACACACGCCCCTGCACCAGTGTGTGTTGCACACGCTCCTGCACCAGAGTGTGTTGCACACGCCACTGCACCAGAATGTGTTGCACACGCCCCTGCACCAGTGTGTTACACACGCCTCTGCACCAGTGTGTGTTGCACACGCCCCTGCACCAGAGTGTTGCACACACCCCTGCATCATTGTGTTGCACACACCCCTGCACCAGTGTGTGTTACACACGCTCCTGCACCAGAGTGTGTTGCACACGCTCCTGCACCAGAGTGTGTTGAACATACCCCTGCACCAGAGTGTGTTGCACACGCCTCTGCACCAGAGTTTGTTACACACGCTCCTGCACCAGTGTGTGTTACACACGCCCCTGCACCAGAGTGTGTTGCACACGCCCCTGCACCAGTGTGTTACACACGCCCCTGCACCAGAGTTTTGCACACGCTCCTGCACCAGAGTGTTGCACACGCTCCTGCACCAGTGTGTGTTACACACGCTCCTGCACCAGAGTGTGTTGCACACACCCCTGCACCAGAGTGTGTTGCACACGCCCCTGCACCAGAGTGTGTTGCACACGCCCCTGCACCAGAGTGTGTTGCACACACCCCTGCACCAGTGTGATGTTGCATACGCCCCTGCACCAGAGTGTGTTACACACGCCCCTGCACCAGTGTGTGTTGCACACTCCTGCACCAGTGCGTGTTACACACACCCCTGCACCAGAGAGTGTTACACACACCCCTGCAGCAGAGGTTGTTGCACACGCCCCTGCACCAGAGTGTGTTGCACACGCCCCTGCACCAGTGTGGGATGCACACGCCACTGCACCAGTTTGTTGCACACGCCCCTGCACCGGTGTGTGTTGCACACACCCCTGCACCAGAGTGTGTTGCAAACGCCCCTGCACCAGAGTGTGTTGAACACGCCCCTGCACCAGAGAGTGTTGCAAACGCCCCTGCACCAGTGTGTGTGAGTTGCACACGCCCCTGCACCAGAGTGTGTTGCACACGCCCCTGCACCAGAGTGTGTTGCACACGCCTCTGCACCAGTGTGTGTTGCACACACCCCTGCACCAGTGTTTTGAACACGCCGCTGCACCAGCGTGTGTTGCACACGCCCCTGCGCCAGAGTGTGTTGAACACGCCCCTGCACCAGAGAGTGTTCCACACACCCCTGCACCAGAGTGTGTTGTATATACCCCTGCACCAGAGTGCGTTGCACACGCCTCTGCACCAGAGTTTGTTACACACGCCCCTGCACCAGTGTGTGTTGCACACGCTCCTGCACCAGAGTGTGTTGCACACGCCACTGCACCAGAATGTGTTGCACACGCCCCTGCACCAGTGTGTTACACACGCCTCTGCACCAGTGTGTGTTGCACACGCCCCTGCACCAGAGTGTTGCACACACTCCTGCATCATTGTGTTGCACACACCCCTGCACCAGTGTGTGTTACACACGCTCCTGCACCAGAGTGTGTTGCACACGCTCCTGCACCAGAGTGTGTTGAACATACCCCTGCACCAGAGTGTGTTGCACACGGCTCTGCACCAGAGTTTGTTACACACGCTCCTGCACCAGTGTGTGTTACACACGCCCCTGCACCAGAGTGTGTTGCACACGCCCCTGCACCAGTGTGTTACACACGCCCCTGCACCAGAGTTTTGCACACGCTCCTGCACCAGAGTGTTGCACACGCTCCTGCACCAGTGTGTGTTACACACGCTCCTGCACCAGAGTGTGTTGAACATACCCCTGCACCAGAGTGTGTTGCACACGCCTCTGCACCAGAGTTTGTTACACACGCTCCTGCACCAGTGTGTGTTACACACGCTCCTGCACCAGTGTGTTGCACACACCCCTGCATCATTGTGTTGCACACACCCCTGCACCAGTGCGTGTTACACACGCTCCTGCACCAGAGTGTGTTGCACACGCTCCTGCACCAGAGTGTGTTGCACACGCCCCTGTACCAGAGTGTGTTACACACGCCCCTGCTTCAGAGTGTGTTGCCCACGCCCCTGCACCAGTGTGTTACACACGCCCCTGCACCAGAGTTTTGCACACGCTCCTGCACCAGAGTGTTGCACACGCTCCTGCACCAGTGTGTGTTACACACGCTCCTGCACCAGAGTGTGTTGCACACACCCCTGCACCAGAGTGTGTTGCACACGCCCCTGCACCAGAGTGTGTTGCACACGCCCCTGCACCATAGTGTGTTGCACACACCCCTGCACCAGTGTGATGTTGCATACGCCCCTGCACCAGAGTGTGTTACACACGCCCCTGCACCAGTGTGTGTTGCACACCCCTGCACCAGTGTGTGTTACACACACCCCTGCACCAGAGAGTGTTACACACACCCCTGCAGCAGAGGTTGTTGCACACGCCCCTGCACCAGAGTGTGTTGCACACGCCCCTGCACCAGTGTGGGATGCACACGCCACTGCACCAGTTTGTTGCACACGCCCCTGCACCGGTGTGTGTTGCACACACCCCTGCACCAGAGTGTGTTGCAAACGCCCCTGCACCAGAGTGTGTTGAACACGCCCCTGCACCAGAGAGTGTTGCAAACGCCCCTGCACCAGTGTGTGTGAGTTGCACACGCCCCTGCACCAGAGTGTGTTGCACACGCCCCTGCACCAGAGTGTGTTGCACACGCCTCTGCACCAGTGTGTGTTGCACACACACCTGCACCAGTGTTTTGAACACGCCGCTGCACCAGCGTGTGTTGCACACGCCCCTGCGCCAGAATGTGTTGAACACGCCCCTGCACCAGAGAGTGTTCCACACACCCCTGCACCAGAGTGTGTTGTATATACCCCTGCACCAGAGTGTGTTGCACACGCCTCTGCACCAGAGTTTGTTACACACGCCCCTGCACCAGTGTGTGTTGCACACGCTCCTGCACCAGAGTGTGTTGCACACGCCACTGCACCAGAATGTGTTGCACACGCCCCTGCACCAGTGTGTTACACACGCCTCTGCACTAGTGTGTGTTGCACACGCCCCTGCACCAGAGTGTTGCACACACCCCTGCATCATTGTGTTGCACACACCCCTGCACCAGTGTGTGTTACACACGCTCCTGCACCAGAGTGTGTTGCACACGCTCCTGCACCAGAGTGTGTTGAACATACCCCTGCACCAGAGTGTGTTGCACACGCCTCTGCACCAGAGTTTGTTACACACGCTCCTGCACCAGTGTGTGTTACACACGCCCCTGCACCAGAGTGTGTTGCACACGCCCCTGCACCAGTGTGTTACACACGCCTCTGCACCAGTGTGTGTTACACACGCTCCTGCACCAGTGTGTTGCACACACCCCTGCATCATTGTGTTGCACACACCCCTGCACCAGTGTGTGTTACACACGCTCCTGCACCAGAGTGTGTTGCACACGCTCCTGCACCAGAGTGTGTTGCACACGCCCCTGTACCAGAGTGTGTTACACACGCCCCTGCTTCAGAGTGTGTTGCACACGCCCCTGCACCAGTGTGTTACACACGCCCCTGCACCAGAGTTTTGCACACGCTCCTGCACTAGAGTGTTGCACACGCTCCTGCACCAGTGTGTGTTACACACGCTCCTGCACCAGAGTGTGTTGCACACACCCCTGCACCAGAGTGTGTTGCACACGCCCCTGCACCAGAGTGTGTTGCACACACCCCTGCACCAGTGTGATGTTGCATACGCCCCTGCACCAGAGTGTGTTACACACGCCCCTGCACCAGTGTGTGTTGCACACCCCTGCACCAGTGTGTGTTACACACACCCCTGCATCAGAGAGTGTTACACACACCCCTGCAGCAGAGGTTGTTGCACACGCCCCTGCACCAGAGTGTGTTGCACACGCCCCTGCACCAGTGTGGGATGCACACGCCACTGCACCAGTTTGTTGCACACGCCCCTGCACCGGTGTGTGTTGCACACACCCCTGCACCAGAGTGTGTTGCAAACGCCCCTGCACCAGAGTGTGTTGAACACGCCCCTGCACCAGAGAGTGTTGCAAACGCCCCTGCACCAGTGTGTGTGAGTTGCACACGCCCCTGCACCAGAGTGTGTTGCACACGCCCCTGCACCAGAGTGTGTTGCACACGCCTCTGCACCAGTGTGTGTTGCACACACCCCTGCACCAGTGTTTTGAACACGCCGCTGCACCAGCGTGTGTTGCACACGCCCCTGCGCCAGAGTGTGTTGAACACGCCCCCGCACCAGAGAGTGTTCCACACACCCCTACACCAGAGTGTGTTTTATATACCCCTTCACCAGAGTGTGTTGCACACGCCTCTGCACCAGAGTTTGTTACACACGCCCCTGCACCAGTGTGTGTGTTGCACACGCTCCTGCACCAGAGTGTGTTGCACACGCCACTGCACCAGAATGTGTTGCACACGCCCCTGCACCAGTGTGTTACACACGCCTCTGCACCAGTGTGTGTTGCACACGCCCCTGCACCAGAGTGTTGCACACACCCCTGCACCCTGCATCATTGTGTTGCACACACCCCTGCACCCTGCATCATTGTGTTGCACACACCCCTGCACCAGTGTGTGTTACACACGCTCCTGCACCAGAGTGGTTTGCACACGCTCCTGCACCAGAGTGTGTTGAACATACCCCTGCACCAGAGTGTGTTGCACACGCCTCTGCACCAGAGTTTGTTACACACGCTCCTGCACCAGTGTGTGTTACACACGCCCCTGCACCAGAGTGTGTTGCACACGCCCCTGCACCAGTGTGTTACACACGCCTCTGCACCAGTGTGTGTTACACACGCTCCTGCACCAGTGTGTTGCACACACCCCTGCATCATTGTGTTGCACACACCCCTGCACCAGTGTGTGTTACACACGCTCCTGCACCAGAGTGTGTTGCACACGCTCCTGCACCAGAGTGTGTTGCACACGCCCCTGTACCAGAGTGTGTTACACACGCCCCTGCTTCAGAGTGTGTTGCACACGCCCCTGCACCAGTGTGTTACACACGCCCCTGCACCAGAGTTTTGCACACGCTCCTGCACCAGAGTGTTGCACACGCTCCTGCACCAGTGTGTGTTACACACGCCCCTGCACCAGAGTGTGTTGCACACACCCCTGCACCAGAGTGTGTTGCACACGCCCCTGCACCAGAGTGTGTTGCACACGCCCCTGCACCAGAGTGTGTTGCACACACCCCTGCACCAGTGTGATGTTGCATACGCCCCTGCACCAGAGTGTGTTACACACGCCCCTGCACCAGTGTGTGTTGCACACCCCTGCACCAGTGTGTGTTACACACACCCCTGCACCAGAGAGTGTTACACACACCCCTGCAGCAGAGGTTGTTGCACACGCCCCTGCACCAGAGTGTGTTGCACACGCCCCTGCACCAGTGTGGGATGCACACGCCACTGCACCAGTTTGTTGCACACGCCCCTGCACCGGTGTGTGTTGCACACACCCCTGCACCAGAGTGTGTTGCACACGCCCCTGCACCAGAGTGTGTTGAACACGCCCCTGCACCAGAGAGTGTTGCAAACGCCCCTGCACCAGTGTGTGTGAGTTGCACACGCCCCTGCACCAGAGTGTGTTGCACACGCCCCTGCACCAGAGTGTGTTGCACACGCCCCTGCACCAGAGTGTGTTGCACACGCCCCTGCACCAGAGAGTGTTCCACACACCCCTGCACCAGAATGTGTTGCACACACCCCTGCACCATTGTGTTGCACACACCTCTGCCCCAGAGTGTGTTGCACACGCCCCTGCACCAGAGTGTGTTGCCCACGCCCCTGCACCAGAGTTTGTTGCACACGCCCCTGCACCAGAGTGTGTTGCACACCATCCTGCACCAGTGTGTGTTGCACACGCCCCTGCACCAGAGTGTGTTACACACGCCCCTGCACCAGAGTGTGTTACACACGCCCCTGCGCCAGTGTGTGTTGCACACCCCTGCACCAGTGTGTGTTACACACACCCCTGCACCAGAGAGTGTTACACACACCCCTGCACCAGAGGGTGTTGCACACGCCCCTGCACCAGAGTGTGTTGCACACGCCCCTGCACCGGTGTGTGTTGCACACACCCCTGCACCAGAGCGTGTTGCACACGCCCCTGCACCAGAGTGTGTTGCACACGCCCCTGCATCAGAGAGTGTTGCACACGACCCTGCACCAGTGTGTGTTGCACACGCCCCTGCTCCAGTGTGTTGCACACGCCCCTGCACCAGAGTGTGTTGCACACCCCTGCATCAGAGTGTGTTGCACACGCCCCTGCACCAGAGTGTGCTGAACACGCCCCTGCACCAGAGAGTGTTGCAAACGCCCCTGCACCAGTGTGTGTGAGTTGCACACGCCCCTGCACCAGAGTGTGTTGCACACGCCCCTGCACCAGAGTGTGTTACACACGCCCCTGCACCAGAGTGTGTTACACACGCCCCTGCACGAGAGTGTGTTGCACACGCCCCTGCACCAGAGTGTGTTGCACACGCCCCTGCACCAGTGTGTGTTGCACACACCCCTGCACAAGTGTTTTGAACACGCCGCTGCACCAGCGTGTGTTGCACACGCCCTTGCGCCAGTGTGTGTTGCACACGCTCCTGCACCAGGGAGTGTTGCACACATCCCTGCCCCAGAGTGTGTTGCACACGCCCCTGCACCAGAGTGTGTTGCACACGCCCCTGCACCAGAGTGTGTTGCACACACTCCTGCACCAGTGTGTGTTGCACACGCCCCTGCACCAGAGTGTGTTACACACGCCCCTGCACCAGAGTGTGTTACACACGCCCCTGCACCAGTGTGTGTTGCACACCCCTGCACCAGTGTGTGTTACACACACCCCTGCACCAGAGAGTGTTACACACACCCCTGCACCAGAGGGTGTTGCACACGCCCCTGCACCAGAGTGTGTTGCACACGCCCCTGCACCAGTGTGATGCACACGCCCCTGCTCCAGTGTGTTGCACACGCCCCTGCACCAGAGTGTGTTGCACACGCCCCTGCACCAGAGAGTGTTGCAAACGCCCCTGCACCAGTGTGTGTGAGTTGCACACGCCCCTGCACCAGAGTGTGTTGCACACGCCCCTGCACCAGAGTGTGTTACACGCGCCCCTGCACCAGAGTGTGTTACACACGCCCCTGCACCAGAGTGTGTTGCACACGCCCCTGCACCAGAGTGTGTTGCACACGCCCCTGCACCAGTGTGTGTTGCACACACCCCTGCACCAGTGTTTTGAACACGCCGCTGCACCAGCGTGTGTTGCACACGCCCCTGCGCCAGAGTGTGTTGCACACGCTCCTGCACCAGAGAGTGTTGCACACACCCCTGCACAATTGTGTTGCACACACCTCTGCACCAGTGTGTGTTGCACACGCCCTTGCACCAGTGTGTTGAACACGCCCCTGCACCAGAGTGTGTTGCACACGCCCCTGCACCAGAGTGTGTTGCACACGCCCCTGAACCAGTGTGTGTTGCACACGCCCCTGCACCAGAGTGTGTTGCACACGCCCCTGCACCAGTGTTTTGAACACGCCCCTGCACCAGAGTGTGTTGCACAGGCCCCTGCAGCAGTGTGTTGCACACACCCCTGCACCAGAGTGTGTTGCACACGCCCCTGCACCAGTGTGTGTTACACACGCTCCCGCACCAGAGTGTGTTGCACACACCACTGCACCAGTGTGTGTTACACACGCTCCTGCACCAGAGGGTGTTGCACACGCTCCTGCACCAGAGTGTGTTGCACACGCCCCTGTACCAGAGTGCGTTACACACGCCCCTGCTACAGAGTGTGATGCACACACCCCTGCACCAGTGTGTGTTGCACACTCCCCTGCACCTGAGTGTGTTACACACGCCCCTGCACCAGTGTGTGTTGCACACCCCTGCACCAGTGTGTGTTACACACACCCCTGCACCAGAGAGTGTTACACTCACAACTGCACCAGAGGGTGTTGCACACGTCCCTGCACCAGAGTGTGTTGCACACGCCCCTGCACCAGAGTGTGTTACACACGCCCCTGCGCCAGTGTGTGTTGCACACCCCTGCACCAGTGTGTGTTACACACACCCCTGCACCAGAGAGTGTTACACACACAACTGCACCAGAGGGTGTTGCACACGCCCCTGCACCAGAGTGTGTTGCACACGCCCCTGCACCAGTGTGGCATGCACACGCCACTGCACTAGTGTGTTGCACACGCCCCTGCACCAGTGTGTGTTGCACACACCCCTGCACCAGAGTGTGTTGCACACGCCCCTGCACCAGAGTGTGTTGCACACGCCCCTGCACCAGAGAGTGTTGCACACGACCCTGCACCAGTGTGTGTTGCACACGCCCCTGCACCAGTGTGTTGCACACGCCCCTGCACTAAAGTGTGTTGCACACCCCTGCATCAGAGTGTGTTGCACACGCCCCTGCACCAGAGTGTGTTGCACACGCCAGTGCACCAGAGAGTGTTGCAAACGCCCCTGCATCAGTGTGTGTGAGTTGCACACGCCCCTGCACCAGAGTGTGTTGCACACGCCCCTGCACCAGAGTGTGTTGCACACGCCTCTGCACCAGTGTGTGTTGCACACACCCCTGCACCAGTGTTTTGAACACGCCGCTGCAACAGCGTGTGTTGCAGACGCCCCTGCGCCAGTGTGATGAACACGCCCCTGCACTAGAGAGTGTTCCACACACCCCTGCACCAGAGTGTGTTGAACATACCCCTGCACCAGAGTGTGTTGCACACGCCCCTGCACCAGTGTGTTACACACGCCTCTGCACCAGTGTGTGTTGCACACGCCCCTGCACCAGAGTGTTGCACACACCCCTGCATCATTGTGTTGCACACACCCCTGCACCAGTGTGTGTTACACACGCTCCTGCACAAGAGTGTGTTGCACACGCTCCTGCACCAGAGTGTTTTGCACACGCCCCTGTACCAGAGTGTGTTACACACGCCCCTGCTTCAGAGTGTGTTACACACGCCCCAGCTTCAGAGTGTGTTGCACACGCCCCTGCACAAGTGTGTTACACACGCCCCTGCACCAGAGTGTTGCACACGCTCCTGCACCAGAGTGTTGCACACGCTCCTGCACCAGTGTGTGTTACACACGCTCCTGCACCAGAGTGTGTTGCACACGCCCCTGCACCAGAGTGTGTTGCACACGCCCCTGCACCAGAGTGTGTTGCACACGCCCCTGCACCAGAGTGTGTTGCACACACCCCTGCACCAGTGTGTGTTGCACACGCCCCTGCACCAGAGTGTGTTACACACGCCCCTGCACCAGTGTGTGTTGCACACCCCTGCACCAGTGTGTGTTACACACACCCCTGCACCAGAGAGTGTTACACACACCCCTGCACCAGAGGGTGTTGCACACGCCCTTGCACCAGAGTGTGTTGCACACGCCCCTGCACCAGTGTGGGATGCACACGCCACTGCACCAGTGTGTTGCACACGCCCCTGCACCGGTGTGTTGCACACACCCCTGCACCAGAGTGTGTTGCACACGCCCCTGCACCAGAGTGTGTTGCACACGCCCCTGCACCAGAGAGTGTTGCACACGACCCTGCACCAGTGTGTGTTGCACACGCCCCTGCACAAGTGTGTTGCACACGCCCCTGCACCAGTGTGTGTTGCACACCCCTGCATCAGAGTGTGTTGCACACGCCCCTGCACCAGAGTGTGTTGAACACGCCCCTGCACCAGAGAGTGTTGCAAACGCCCCTGCACCAGTGTGTGTGAGTTGCACACGCCCCTGCACCAGAGTGTGTTGCACAAGCCCCTGCACCAGAGTGTGTTGCACACGCCCCTGCACCAGAGTGTGTTGCACACGCCCCTGCACCAGAGAGTGTTCCACACACCCCTGCACCAGAGTGTGTTGCACACACCCCTGCACCATTGTGTTGCACACACCCCTGCCCCAGAGTGTGTTGCACACGCCCCTGCACCAGAGCGTGTTGCCCACGCCCCTGCACCAGAGTTTGTTGCACACGCCCCTGCACCAGAGTGTGTTGCGCACCATCCTGCACCAGTGTGTGTTGCACACGCCCCTGCACCAGAGTGTGTTACACACGCCCCT
This sequence comes from Procambarus clarkii, assembly GCF_040958095.1. Classification (NCBI taxonomy): domain Eukaryota; kingdom Metazoa; phylum Arthropoda; class Malacostraca; order Decapoda; family Cambaridae; genus Procambarus; species Procambarus clarkii. The sequence goes on from NC_091196.1 coordinate 4,598,181, forward strand.
GCACCAGAGTGTGTTACACACGCCCCTGCGCCAGTGTGTATTGCACACCCCTGCACCAGTGTGTGTTACACACACCCCTGCACCAAAGGGTGATGCACACGCCCCTGCACCAGAGTGTGTTTCGCACGCCCCTGCACCAGTGTGGGATGCACACGCCACTGCACCAGTGTGTTGCACACGCCCCTGCAATGGTGTGTGTGTTGCACACACCCCTGCACCAGAGTGTGTTGCACACGCCCCTGCACCAGAGTGTGTTGCACACGCCCCTGCACCAGAGAGTGTTGCACACGACCCTGCACCAGTGTGTGTTGCACACGCCCATGCTCCAGTGTGTTGCACACGCCCCTGCACCAGAGTGTGTTGCACACCCCTGCATCAGAGTGTTTTGCACACGCCCCTGCACCAGAGTGTGCTGAACACGCCCCTGCACCAGAGAGTGTTGCAAAACGCCCCTGCACCAGTGTGTGTGAGTTGCACACGCCCCTGCACCAGAGTGTGTTGCACACGCCCCTGCACCAGAGTGTGTTACACACGCCCCTGCACCAGAGTGTGTTACAAACGCCCCTGCACCAGAGTGTGTTGCACACGCCCCTGCACCAGAGTGTGTTGCACACGCCCCTGCACCAGTGTGTGTTGCACACACCCCTGCACAAGTGTTTTGAACACGCCGCTGCACCAGCGTGTGTTGCACACGCCCCTGCGCCAGAGTGTGTTGCACACGCTCCTGCACCAGAGAGTGTTGGACACACCCCTGCACAATTGTGTTGCACACACCCCTGCACCAGTGTGTGTTGCACACGCTCCTGCACCAGAGTGTTGCACACGCTCCTGCACCAGAGTGTTGCACACATCCGTGCCCCAGAGTGTGTTGCACACGCCCCTGCTCCAGAGTGTGTTGCACTCGCCCCTGCACCAGAGTGTGTTGCACACGCCCCTGCACCAGAGTGTGTTGCACACACTCCTGCACCAGTGTGTGTTGCACACGCCCCGGCACCAGAGTGTGTTACACACGCCCCTGCACCAGAGTGTGTTACACACGCCCCTGCACCAGTGTGTGTTGCACACCACTGCACCAGTGTGTGTTACACACACCCCTGCACCAGAGAGTGTTACACACACCCTGCACCAGAGGGTGTTTGCACACGCCCCTGCACCAGAGTGTATTTCACACGCCCCTGCACCAGAGTGTGTTACACACGCCCCTGCACCAGAGTGTGTTGCACATGCTCCTGCACCAGAGTGTGTTGCACACGCCCGTGCACCAGAGTGTGTTGCACACGCCCCTGCACCAGTGTGTGTTGCACACACCCCTGCACCAGTGTTTTGAACAAGCCGCTGCACCAGCGTGTGTTGCACACGCCCCAGTGCCAGAGAGTGTTGCACACACCCCTGCACAATTTTGTTGCACACACCCCTGCACCAGTGTGTGTTGCACACGCTCCTGCACCAGAGTGTTGCACACGCTCCTGCACCAGTGTTGCATACATCCCTGCCCCAGAGTGTGTTGCACACGCCCCTGCACCAGAGTGTGTTGCACACGCCCCTGCACTAGTGTGTGTTGCACACACCCCTGCACCAGTGTTTTGAACACGCCGCTGCACCAGAGTGTGTTGCACACGCCCCTGCACCAGAGTGTGTTGCACACGCCCCTGCACAAGTGTGTGTTGCACACGCCCCTGCACCAGTGTGTGTTGCACACGCCCCTGCACCAGTGTGTTGAACACGCCCCTGCACCAGAGTGTGTTGCACACGCCCCTGCACCAGTGTGTGTTGCACACGCCCCTGCACCAGAGTGTGTTAGACACGCCCCTGCACCAGAGTGTGTTACACACGCCCCTGCACCAGTGTGTGTTGCACACCCCTGCACCAGTGTGTGTTACACACACCCCTGCACCAAAGAGTGTTGCACACACCCCTGCACCAGAGTGTGTTGCACACGCCCCTTCACCAGAGAGTGTTGCACACGCCCCTTCACCAGAGAGTGTTGCACACGTCCCTGCACCAGTGCGTGTGTTGCACACGACCCTGCACCAGAATGTGTTGCACACGCCCCTGCACCAGAGTGTGTTGCACACGCCCCTGCACCAGAGTAAGTTGCACACGCCCCTGCACTAGTGTGTGTTGCACACACCCCTGCACCAGTGTTTTGAACACGCCGCTGCACCAGAGTGTGTTGCACACGCCCCTGCACCAGAGTGTGTTGCACACGCCCCTGCACCAGTGTGTGTTGCACACGCCCCTGCACCAGTGTGTGTTGCACACGCCCCTGCACCAGTGTGTTGAACACGCCCCTGCACCAGTGTGTTGAACACGCCCCTGCACCAGTGTGTTGAACACGCCCCTGCACCAGTGAGTTGCACACGCCCCTGCACCAGTGTGTGTTGCACACGCCCTTACACCAGTGTGTTGAACACGCCCCTGCACCAGAGTGTGTTGCACACGCCCCTGCACCAGAGTGTGTTGCACACGCCCCTGCACCAGTGTGTGTTGCACACGCCCCTGCACCAGAGTGTGTTGCACACGCCCCTGCACCAGTGTGTTGAACACGCCCCTGCACCAGAGTGTGTTGCACAGGCCCCTGCATCAGTGTGTTGCACACACCCCTGCACGAGAGTGTGTTGCACACGCCCCTGCACCAGAGAATGTTGCACACGCCCCTGCACCATTGTGTTACACACGCCCCTGCACCAGTGTGTGCTACACACGTCCCTGCACCAGAGTGTGTTGCACACACCCCTGCACCAGAGTGTGTTACACACGCCCCTGCACCAGTGTGTGTTACACTCCCCTGCACCAGAGTGTGATACACACACCCCTGCACCAGAGTGTATTACACACACCCTTGCACCAGAGTGTGTTGCACGCGCCCCTGCACCAGAGAGTGTTACACACACCCCTGCACCAGAGTGTGTTGCACACACCCCTGCACCAGAGAGTGTTGCACACGCTTATGCACCATTGTGTTGCACACACCCCTGCACCAGAGTGTGTTACACACACCCCTGCACCAGCGTGTGTTGCACACACCCCTGCCCCAGTGTGTTACACACGCCACTGCACCAGAGTGTGTTGCACACGCCCCTGCACCAGAGTGTGTTGCACACACCGCTGCACCAGAGTGTGTTGCACACACCCCTGCACCAGAGTGTGTTACACACACCCCTGCACCAGAGTGTGTTACACACACCCCTGCACCAGTGTGTTACACACGCCTCTGCACCAGTGTGTGTTACACACGCTCCTGCACCAGTGTGTGTTGCACACCACTGCACCAGTGTGTGTTGCACACACCCCTGCACCAGAGAGTGTTACACACACCCCTGCACCAGAGGGTGTTTGCACACGCCCCTGCACCAGAGTGTGTTGCACACGCCCCTGCACCAGAGTGTGTTACACACGCCCCTGCACCAGAGTGTGTTGCACACGCCCCTGCACCAGAGTGTGTTGCACACGCCCCTGCACCAGAGTGTGTTGCACACGCCCCTGCACCAGTGTGTGTTGCACACACCCCTGCACCAGTGTTTTGAACAAGCCGCTGCACCAGCGTGTGTTGCACACGCCCCTGCGCCAGAGTGTGTTGCACACGCTCCTGCACCAGAGTGTTGCACACACCCCTGCACAATTGTGTTGCACACACCCCTGCACCAGTGTGTGTTGCACACGCTCCTGCACCAGAGTGTTGCACACGCTCCTGCACCAGAGTGTTGCACACATCCCTGCCCCAGAGTGTGTTGCACACGCCCCTGCACCAGAGTGTGTTGCACACGCCCCTGCACTAGTGTGTGTTGCACACACCCCTGCACCAGTGTTTTGAACACGCCGCTGCACCAGAGTGTGTTGCACACGCCCCTGCACCGGGGTGTGTTGCACATGCCCCTGCACCAGTGTGTGTTGCACACGCCCCTGCACCAGTGTGTGTTGCACACGCCCCTGCCCAGTGTGTTGAACACGCCCCTGCACCAGAGTGTGTTGTACACGCCCCTGCACCAGTGTGTGTTGCACACGCCCCTGCACCAGAGTGTGTTACACACGCCCCTGCACCAGAGTGTGTTACACACGCCCCTGCACCAGTGTGTGTTGCACACCCCTGCACCAGTGTGTGTTACACACACCCCTGCACCAGAGAGTGTTGCACACACCCCTGCACCAGAGTGTGTTGCACACGACCCTGCACCAGAATGTGTTGCACACGCCCCTGCACCAGAGTGTGTTGCACACGCCCCTGCACCAGAGTGTGTTGCACACGCCCTTGCACTAGTGTGTGTTGCACACACCCCTGCACCAGTGTTTTGAACACGCCGCTGCACCAGAGTGTGTTGCACACGCACCTGCACCAGAGTGTGTTGCACACGCCCCTGCACCAGTGTGTGTTGCACACGCCCCTGCACCAGAGTGTGTTGCACACGCCCCTGCACCAGTGTGTTGAACACGCCCCTGCACCAGAGTGTGTTGCACAGGCCCCTGCATCAGTGTGTTGCACACACCCCTGCACGAGAGTGTGTTGCACACGCCCCTGCACCAGAGAATGTTGCACACGCCCCTGCACCATTGTGTTACACACGCCCCTGCACCAGTGTGTGCTACACACGTCCCTGCACCAGAGTGTGTTGCACACACCCCTGCACCAGAGTGTGTTACACACCCCCCTGCACCAGTGTGTGTTACACACCCCTGCACCAGAGTGTGTTACACACACCCCTGCACCAGAGTGTATTACACATACCCTTGCACCAGAGTGTGTTGCACGCGCCCCTGCACCAGAGAGTGTTACACACACCCCTGCACCAGAGTGTGTTGCACACACCTCTGCACCAGAGTGTGTTGCACACGCCTATGCACCATTGTGTTGCACACACCCCTGCACCAGAGTGTGTTACACACACCCCTGCACCAGCGTGTGTTGCACACACCCCTGCACCAGTGTGTTACACACGCCCCTGCACCAGAGTGTGTTGCACACGCCCCTGCACCAGAGTGTGTTGAACACACCGCTGCACCAGAGTGTGTTGCACACACCCCTGCAGCAGAGAGTGTTACACACGCCCCTTCACCAGTGTGTTCCACACGCCCCTGCACCAGAGTGTGTTGCACACGCCCCTGCACCAGAGTGTGTTGAACACACCCCTGCACCAGAGTGTGTTGCACACGCCCCTGCACCAGAGTGTGTTGAACACACCCCTGCACCAGAGTGTTGCACACACCCCTGCACCATTGTGTTGCACACATCCCTGCACCAGTGTGTGTTACACACGCTCTTGCACCAGAGTGTGTTGCACACACCCCTGCACCAGAGTGTGTTACACACGCCCCTGCAAAAGAGAATGTTGCACACGCCCCTGCACCAGAGTGTGTTGCACACGCCCCTGCACCAGAGAGTGTTACACACACCCCTGCACCAGAGTGTGTTGCACACACCCCTGCACCAGAGAGTGTTGCACACGCCTATGCACCATTGTGTTGCACACACCCCTGCACCAGAGTGTGTTGCACACACCCCTGCACCAGAGTGTGTTACACACACCCCTGCACCAGAGTGTGTTACACACGCCCCTGCAAAAGAGAATGTTGCACACGCCCCTGCACCAGAGTGTGTTGCACACGCCCCTGCACCAGAGAGTGTTACACACACCCCTGCACCAGAGTGTGTTGCACACACCCCTGCACCAGAGAGTGTTGCACACGCCTATGCACCATTGTGTTGCACACACCCCTGCACCAGAGTGTGTTGCACACACCCCTGCACCAGAGTGTGTTGCACACGCCCCTGCACCAGAGTGTGTTGAACACACCCCTGCACCAGAGTGTGTTGCACACGCCCCTGCACCAGAGTGTGTTGAACACACCCCTGCACCAGAGTGTTGCACACACCCCTGCACCATTGTGTTGCACACATCCCTGCACCAGTGTGTGTTACACACGCTCTTGCACCAGAGTGTGTTGCACACGCTCCTGCACCAGAGTGTGTTGCACACGCCCCTGCACCAGAGTGTGTTGCACACGCCCCTGCACCAGAGTGTGTTGAACACACCCCTGCACCAGTGTGTGTTGCACACGCTCCTGCACCAGAGTGCTGCACACGCCCCTGCACCAGAGTGTGTTGCGCACGCCCCTGCACTAGAGTGTGTTGCACACGCCCCTGCACCAGAGTGTGTTACACACACCCCTGCACCAGCGTGTGTTGCACACGCCCCTGCACCAGTGTGTTACACACGCCCCTGCACCAGAGTGTGTTGCACACGCCCCTGCACCAGAGTGTGTTGAACACACCGCTGCACCAGAGTGTGTTGCACACACCCCTGCACCAGAGAGTGTTACACATGCCCCTTCACCAGTGTGTTACACACGCCCCTGCACCAGAGTGTGTTGCACACGCCCCTGCACCAGAGTGTGTTGAACACACCCCTGCACCAGAGTGTGTTGCACACGCCCCTGCACCAGAGTGTGTTGAACACACCCCTGCACCAGAGTGTGTTACACACACCCCTGCACCAGTGTGTTACCCACGCCTCTGCACCAGTGTGTGTTACACACGCTCCTGCACCAGAGTGTTGCACACACCCCTGCACCATTGTGTTGCACACATCCCTGCACCAGTGTGTGTTACACACGCTCTTGCACCAGAGTGTGTTGCACACGCCCCTGCACCAGAGTGTGTTGCACACACCCCTGCACCAGAGTGTGTTGAACACACCCCTGCACCAGTGTGTTTTGCACACGCTACTGCACCAGAGTGCTGCACACGCCCCTGCACCAGAGTGTGTTGCGCACGCCCCTGCACCAGAGTGTGTTGCACACGCCCCTGCACCAGAGTGTGTTACACACACCCCTGCACCAGAGTGTGTTACACACGCCCCTGCCCCAGTGTGTGTTACACACACCCCTGCACCAGTGTGTGTTGCACACACCCCTGCACCAGAGTGTGTTACACACGCCCCTGCACCAGTGTCAGTTACACTCAGTTACACACCCCTGCACCAGAGAGTGTTACACACACCCCTGCACCAGAGTGTATTGCACACACCCCTGCACCATAGTGTGTTGCACACACCCCTACACCAGAGAGTGTTGCACACGCCTATGCACCAGAGTGTGTTGCACACACCCCTGCACCAGAGAGTGTTGCACACGCCTATGCACCATTGTGTTGCACACACCCATGCACCAGAGTGTGTTACACACACCCCTGCACCAGCGTGTGTTGCACACGCCCCTGCACCAGTGTGTTACACACGCCCCTGCACCAGAGTGTGTTGCACACGCCCCTGCACCAGAGTGTGTTGAACACACCCCTGCACCAGAGTGTGTTGCACACGCCCCTGCACCCGAGTGTGTTGAACACACCCCTGCACCAGAGTGTGTTACACACACCCCTGCACCAGTGTGTTACACACGCCTCTGCACCAGTGTGTGTTACACACGCTCTTGCACCAGAGTGTGTTGCACACGCTTCTGCACCAGAGTGTGTTGCACACGCCCCTGCACCAGAGTGTGTTGCACACGCCCCTGCACCAGAGTGTGTTGAACACACCCCTGCACCAGTGTGTGTTGCACACACCCCTGCACCAGAGTGTGTTACACACTCCCCTGCACCAGTGTCAGTTACACACCCCTGCACCAGAGAGTGTTACACACACCCCTGCACCAGAGTGTATTGCACACACCCCTGCACCATAGTGTGTTGCACACGCCCCTGCACCAGAGAGAGTTGCACACGCCTATGCACCATTGTGTTGCACACACCCCTGCACCAGAGTGTGTTACACACGACCTTGCACCAGCGTGTGTTGTACACGCCCCTGCACCTGTGTGTTACACACGCCCCTGCACCAGAGTGTGTTGCACACGCCCCTGCTCCAGAGTGTGTTGAACACACCCCTGCACGAGAGTGTGTTACACACGCCCCTGCACCAGAGTGTGTTGCACACGCCCCTGCACCAGTGTGTTACACACGCTCCTGCACAAGAGTGTTGCACAGGCTCCTGCACCAGAGTGTTGCACACACCCCTGCATCAGAATGTTGCACACACCCCTGCACCAGAGTGTGTTGCACACGCCCCTGCACCAGAGTGTGTTGCACACGCCCCTGCACCAGAGTGTGTTACACACACCCCTGCACCAGAGTGTGTTACACACGCCCCTGCACCATTGTGTGTTGCACACCCCTACACCAGAGTGTGTTGCACACCCCTACACCAGAGAGTGTTACACAAGCCCCTGCACAAGTGTGTGTTGCACACACCCCTGCACCAGAGTGTGTTGCACACCCCTACACCAGAGAGTGTTCCACACCCCTACACCAGAGTGTGTTACATACGCCCCTGCACTAGATTGTGTTGCACACCCCTACACCAGAGTGTGTTGCACACCCCTACACCAGAGAGTGTTACACACGCCACTGCACCAGTGTGTTGCAAACGCCCCTGCACCATTGTGTGTTGCACACACCACGGCACCAGAGTGTGTTGCACACACCCCTGCACCAGAGTGTGTTGCACACACACCTTCACCAGAAAGTGTTGGACACGCCCCTGCACCAGAGTGTGTTGCACACGCCCCTACACCAGAGTGTGTTACACACGCCCCTGCACCAGAGTGTTGCACACACCCCTGCACCAGAGTGTGTTGCACACGCCCCTGCACCAGTGTGTTGCTCACTCCCCTGCACCAGTGTGTTGCACACGCCCCTGCACCAGAGTGTGTTGCACACTCCCCTGCACCAGTGTTTTGAACACGCCGCTGCACCAGCGTGTGTTACACACGCCTTTGCGCCAGAGTGTGTTGCACACGCCCCTGCACCAGAGAGTGTTGCACACATCCCTGCACCATTGTGTTGCACACACCCCTGCACCAGTGTGTGTTGCACACGCTCCTGCACCAGAGTGTTGCACACGCTCCTGCACCAGAGTGTTGCACACATCACTGTCCCAGAGTGTGTTGCACACGCCCCTGCACCAGAGTGTGTTGCACACGCCCCTGAACCAGAGTGTGTTGCACACACTCCTGCACCAGTGTGTGTTGCACACGCCTCTGCACCAGAGTGTGTTACACACGCCCCTGCACCAGAGTGTGTTACACACGCCCCTGCACCAGTGTGTGTTACACACACCCCTGCACCAGTGTGTGTTGCAAACACCCCTGCACCAGAGTGTGTTACACACGCCCCTGCACCAGTGTCAGTTACACACCCCTGCACCAGAGAGTGTTACACACACCCCTGCACCAGAGTGTATTGCACACACCCCTGCACCATAGTGTGTTGCACACACCCCTGCACCAGAGAGTGTTGCACACGCCTATGCACCATTGTGTTGCACACACCCCTGCACCAGAGTGTGTTACACACGACCTTGCACCAGCGTGTGTTGTACACGCCCCTGCACCTGTGTGTTACACACGCCCCTGCACCAGAGTGTGTTGCACACGCCCCTGCACCAGAGTGTGTTGAACACACCCCTGAACGAGAGTGTGTTTCACACGCCCCTGCACCAGAGTGTGTTGCACACGCCCCTGCACCAGTGTGTTACACACGCTCCTGCACCAGAGTGTTGCACAGGCTCCTGCACCAGAGTGTTGCACACACCCCTGCATCAGAATGTTGCACACACCCCTGCACCAGAGTGTGTTGCACACGCCCCTGCACCAGAGTGTGTTGCACACGCCCCTGCACCAGAGTGTGTTACACACACCATTGCACCAGAGTGTGTTACACACGCCCCTGCACCATTGTGTGTTGCACACCCCTACACCAGAGTGTGTTGCACACCCCTACACCAGAGAGTGTTACACAAGCCCCTGCACCAGTGTGTGTTGCACACACCCCTGCACCAGAGTGTGTTGCACAACCCTACACCAGAGTGTGTTCCACACCCCTACACCAGAGTGTGTTACATACGCCCCTGCACCAGATTGTGTTGCACACCCCTACACCAGAGTGTGTTGCACACCCCTACACCAGAGAGTGTTACACACGCCACTGCACCAGTGTGTTGCAAACGCCCCTGCACCATTGTGTGTTGCACACACCACTGCACCAGAGTGTGTTGCACACACCCCTGCACCAGAGTGTGTTGCACACACCCCTTCACCAGAAAGTGTTGGACACGCCCCTGCACCAGAGTGTGTTGCACACGCCCCTACACCAGAGTGTGTTACACACGCCCCTGCACCAGAGTGTTCCACACACCCCTGCACCAGAGTGTGTTGCACACGCCCCTGCACCAGTGTGTTGCTCACTCCCCTGCACTAGTGTGTTGCACACGCCCATGCACCAGAGTGTGTTGCACACTCCCCTGCACCAGTGTTTTGAACACGCCGCTGCACCAGCGTGTGTTACACACGCCCCTGCGCCAGAGTGTGTTGCACACGCCCCTGCACCAGAGAGTGTTGCACACACCCCTGCACCATTGTGTTGCACACACCCCTGCACCAGTGTGTGTTGCACACGCTCCTGCACCAGAGTGTTGCACACGCTCCTGCACCAGAGTGTTGCACACATCCCTGCCCCAGAGTGTGTTGCACACGCCCCTGCACCAGAGTGTGTTGCACACGCCCCTGAACCAGAGTGTGTTGCACACACTCCTGCACCAGTGTGTGTTGCACACGCCTCTGCACCAGAGTGTGTTACACACGCCCCTGCACCAGAGTGTGTTATACACGCCCCTGCACCAGTGTGTGTTGCACACCCCTGCACCAGTGTGTGTTACACACACACCTGCACCAGAGAGTGTTACACACACCCCTGCACCAGAGGGTGTTGCACACGCCCCTGCACCAGAGTGTGTTGCACACGCCCCTGCACCAGTGTGTGATGCACACGCCACTGTACCAGTGGGTTGCACACGCCCCAGCACCAGTGTGTGTTGCACACCCCCCTGCACCAGAGTGTGTTGCACATGCCCCTGCACCAGAGAGTGTTGCACACGACCCTGCACCAGTGTGTGTTGCACACGCCCCTGCACCAGAGTGTGTTGCACACACCCCTGCACCAGAGTGTTTCACAGGCTCCTGCACCAGAGTGTTGCACACACCCCTGCATCAGAGTGTTGCACACACCCCTGCACCAGAGTGTGTTGCACACGCCCCTGCAACAGAGTGTTGCACACGCTCCTGCACCAGTGTGTGTTAAACACGCTCCTGTACCAGAGTGTGTTGCACACGCCCCTGCACCAGAGTGTGTTGCACACGCCCCTGCACCAGAGTGTGTTACACACACCCCTGCACCAGAGTGTGTTACACACGCCCCTGCACCATTGTGGGTTGCACACCCCTACACCAGAGTGTGTTGCACACCCCTACACCAGAGAGTGTTACACAAGCCCCTGCACCAGTGTGTGTTGCACACACCCCAGCACCAGAGTGTGTTGCACACCCCTACACCAGAGTATGTTCCACACCCCTACACACCCCTACACCAGAGTGTGTTACATACGCCCCTGCACCAGATTGTGTTGCACACCCCTACACCAGAGAGTGTTACACACGCCACTGCACCAGTGTGTTGCAAACGCCCCTGCACCATTGTGTGTTGCACACACCCCTGCACCAGAGTGTGTTGCACACCCCTGCACCAGAGTGTGTTGCACACCCTGCACCAGAGCGTGTTGCACAAGCCCCTGCACCACTGTGTGTTGCACATACCCCTGCACCAGAGTGTGTTGCACACAGCCCTGCACCAGAGTGTGTTGCACACACCCCTTCACCAGAGAGTGTTGAACACGCCCCTACACCAGAGTGTGTTACACACGCCCCTGCACCAGAGTGTTGCACACACCCCTGCACCAGAGTGTGTTGCACACGCCCCTGCACCAGTGTGTTGCTCACTCCCCTGCACCAGTGTGTTGCACACGCCCCTGCACCATAGTGTGTTGCACACGCCCCTGCACCAGAGAGTGTTGCACACACCCCTGCACCATTGTGTTGCACACACCCCTGCACCATTGTGTTGCACACACCCCTGCACCAGTGTGTGTTGCACACACCCCTGCACCAGAGTGTGTTGCACACACCCCTTCACCAGAGAGTGTTGGACACGCCCCTGCACCAGAGTGTGTTGCACACGCCCCTACACCAGAGTGTGTTACACACGCCCCTGCACCAGAGTGTGTTGCACACGCCCCTGCACCAGTGTGTTGCTCACTCCCCTGCACCAGAGTGTTGCACACGCCCCTGCACCAGAGAGTGTTGCACACACCCCTGCACCATTGTGTTGCACACACCCCTGCACTAGTGTGTGTTGCACACGCTCCTGCACCAGAGTGTTGCACACGCTCCTGCACCAGAGTGTTGCACACATCCCTGCCCCAGAGTGTGTTGCACACGCCCCTGCACCAGAGTGTGTTGCACACGCCCCTGAACCAGAGTGTGTTGCACACACTCCTTCACCAGTGTGTGTTGCACACGCCTCTGCACCAGAGAGTGTTACACACGCCCCTGCACCAGAGTGTGTTACACACGCCCCTGCACCAGTGTGTGTTGCACACCCCTGCACCAGTGTGTGTTACACACACACCTGCACCAGAGAGTGTTACACACACCCCTGCACCAGAGGGTGTTACACACGCCCCTGCACCAGAGTGTGTTGCACACGCCCCTGCACCAGTGAGTGATGCACACGCCACTGTACCAGTGGGTTGCATACGCCCCTGCACCAGTGTGTGTTGCACACACCCCTGCACCAGAGTGTGTTGCACACGCCCCTGCACAAGAGTGTGTTGCACACGCCCCTGCACCAGAGAGTGTTGCACACGACCCTGCACCAGTGTGTGTTGCACACGACCCTGCACCAGAGTGTGTTGCACACACCCCTGCACCAGAGTGTGTTGCACACGCCCCTGCACCAGAGTGTGTTGCACACGCCCCTGCACTAGTGTGTGTTGCACACACCCCTGCACCAGTGTTTTGAACACTCCGCTGCACCAGAGTGTGTTGCACACGCCCCTGCACCAGAGTGTGTTGCACACGCCCCTGCACCAGTGTGTGTTGCACACGCCCCTGCACAAGTGTGTGTTGCACACGCCCCTGCACCAGTTTGTTGAACACGCCCCTGCCCTATGGTGTGTTGCACACGCCCTTGCACCAGTGTGTGTTGCACACGCCCTTGCACCAGTGTGTTGAACACGCCCCTTCACCAGAGTGTGTTGCACACGCCCCTGCACCAGAGTGTGTTGCACACGCCCCTGCACCAGTGTGTGTTGCACACGCCCCTGCACCAGAGTGTGTTGCACACGCCCCTGCACCAGAGTGTTGAACACGCCCCTGCACCAGAGTGTGTTGCACAGGCCCCTGCATCAGTGTGTTGCACACACCTCTGCACCAGAGTGTGTTGCACACGCCCCTGCAACAGAGAATGTTGCACCCGCCCCTGCACCATAGTGTTACACACGCCCATGCACCAGTGTGTGCTACACACGCCCCTGCACCAGAGTGTGTTACACACGCCCCTGCACCAGTGTGTGTTACACACCCCTGCACCAGAGTGTGTTACACACACCCCTGCACCAGAGTGTGTTGCACACCCTGCACCAGAGTGTGTTGCACAAGCCCCTGCACCAGAGTGTGTTGCACACACCCCTGCACCAGAGTGTGTTGCACACCCCTGCACCAGAGTGTGTTGCACACCCTGCACCAGAGTGTGTTGCACAAGCCCCTGCACCAAATTGTGTTGCACATACCCCTGCACCAGAGTGTGTTGCACACACCCCTTCACCAGAGAGTGTTGGACACGCCCCTGCACCAGAGTGTGTTGCACAAGCCCCTACACCAGAGTGTGTTACACACGCCCCTGCACCAGAGTGTTGCACACACCCCTGCACCAGAGTGTGTTGCACACGCCCCTGCACCAGTGTGTTGCTCACTCCCCTGCACCAGTGTGTTGCACACGCCCCTGCACCAGAGTGTGTTGCACACTCCCCTGCACCAGAGTGTTGAACACGCCCCTGCACCAGTGTGTTGCTCACTCCCCTGCACCAGTGTGTTGCACACCCCTGCACCAGAGTGTGTTGCACACACCCCTGCACCAGAGTGTGTTGCACACACCCCTTCACCAGAGTGTGTTACACACGCTCCTGCACCAGAGTGTTGCACACACCCCTGCACCAGAGTGTGTTGCACACGCCCCTGCACCAGTGTGTTGCTCACTCCCCTGCACCAGTGTGTTGCACACGCCCCTTCACCAGAGTGTGTTGCACACTCCCCTACACCAGAGTGTTGCACGCGCCCCAGCACCAGAGTGTGTTGCACACGCCCCTGCACCAGTGTGTTGCACACTCCCCTGCACCAGTGTGTTGCACACTCCCCTGCGCCAGAGTGTTTTGCACACGCCACTGCACCAGAGTGTGTTGCACACACCCCTGCACCAGAGTGTGTTGCACACTCCCCTCCACCAGAGTGTGTTGCACACACCCCTGCACCAGAGTGTTTTGCAGACGCCACTGCACCAGAGTGTGTTGCACACACCCCTGCACCAGAGTGTGTTGCACACTCCCCTCCACCAGAGTGTGTTGCACACACCCCTGCACCAGAGTGTTTTGCACACGCCCCTGCACCAGAGTGTGTTGCACATACCCCTGCACCAGAGTGTGTTGCACACTCCCATGCACCAGAGTGTGTTGCACACCCCAACACCAGAGTGTGTTGCACACACCCCTGCACCAGAGTGTTACACACGCCCCTGCACCAGAGTGTGTTGCACACCCCAACACCAGAGTGTGTTGCACACACCCCTGCACCAGAGTGTTACACACGCCCCTGCACCAGAGTGTTACACACGCCCCTGCACCAGAGTGTTGCACACACCCCTGCACCAGAGTGTGTTGCACACCCCTACACCAGAGTGTGTTTTCATACGCCCCTGCACCAGATTGTGTTGCACACCCCAACACCAGAGTGTGTTGCACACCCCTACACCAGAGAGTGTTACACACGCCCCTGCACCAGTGTGTTGCAAACGCCCCTTCACCATTGTGTGTTGCACACACCACTGCACCAGAGTGTGTTGCACACACCCCTGCACCAGAGTGTGTTGCACACCCCTGCATCAGAGTGTGTTGCACACCCCTGCACCAGAGTGTGTAGTACACGCCCCTGCACCACAGTGTGTTGCACACACCCCTGCACCAGAGTGTGTTGCACACACCCCTGCACCAGAGTGTGTTGCACACACCCCTTCACCAGAGAGTGTTGGACACGCCCCTGCACCAGAGTGTGTTGCACACGCACCTACACCAGAGTGTGTTACACACGCCCCTGCACATGAGTGTTGCACACACCCCTGCACCAGAGTGTGTTGCACACGCCCCTGCACCAGTGTGTTGCTCACTTCCCTGCACCAGTGTGTTGCACACGCCCCTGCACCAGAGTGTGTTGCACACTCCCCTGCACCTGAGTGTTGCACACGCCCCTGCACCAGAGTGTGTTGCACACGCCCCTGCACCAGTGTGTTGCACACTCCCCTGCACCAGTGTGTTGCACACTCCCCTGCGCCAGAGTGTTTTGCACACGCCACTGCACCAGAGTGTGTTGCACACACCCCTGCACCAGAGTGTGTTGCACACTCCCCTGCACTAGAGTGTGTTGCACACGCCCCTGCACCAGAGTGTGTTGCTCACACCCCTGCACCAGAGTGTTACACACGCCCCTGCACCAGAGTGTTACACACGCCCCTGCACCAGAGTGTTGCACACACCCCTGCACCAGAGTGTGTTGCACACGCCCCTGCACCAGTGTGTTGCACACTCCCCTGCACCAGTGTGTTGCACACGCCCCTGCACCGGAGTGTGTTGCACACACCCCTGCACCAGAGTGTGTTGCACACTCCCCTGCACCAGAGTGTGTTGCTCACACCCATGCACCAGAGTGTTACACACGCCCCTGCACCAGAGTGTGTTGCACACGCCCCTGCACCAGAGTGTGTTGAACACGCCCCTGCACCAGAGTGTGTTGCACACGCCCCTGCACCAGAGTGTGTTGAACACACCCCTGCACGAGAGTGTGTTACACACGCCCCTGCACCAGTGTGTTACACACGCCTCTGCACCAGTGAGTGTTACACACGCCCCTGCACCAGTGTGTGTTACACACGCTCCAGCACCAGAGTGTGTTGAACACGCTCCTGCACCAAAGTGTGTTGCACACGCCCCAGTACCAGAGTGTGTTACACACGCCCCTGCACCAGAGTGTGTTGCACACGCCCCTGCACCAGTGTGTTACACACGCTCCTGCACCAGAGTGTTGCACAGGCTCCTGCACCAGAGTGTTGCACACACCCCTGCATCAGAGTGTTGCACACACCCCTGCACCAGAGTGTGTTGCACACGCCCCTGCACCAGTGTGTTACACACGCTCCTGCACCAGAGTGTTGCACAGGCTCCTGCACTAGAGTGTTGCACACACCCCTGCATCAGAGTGTTGCACACACCCCTGCACCAGAGTGTGTTGCACACGCCCCTGTACTAGTGTGTGTTACACACGCTCCTGCACCAGAGTGTGTTACACACGCCCCTGCACCATTGTGTGTTACACACCCCTACACCAGAGTGTGTTGCACACCCCTACACCAGAGAGTGTTACACACGCCCCTGCACCAGTGTGTGTGGCACACACCCATGCACCAGAGTGTGTTGCACACCCCTACACCAGAGTGTGTTGCACACCCCTACACCAGAGTGTGTTACATACGTCCCTGCACCAGATTGTGTTGCACACCCCTACACCAGAGTGTGTTGCACACCCCTATCCCAGAGAGTGTTACACACGCCCCTGCACAAGTGTGTTGCAAACGCCCCTGCACCATTGTGTGTTGCACACACCACTGCACCAGAGTGTGTTGCACACACCCCTGCACCAGAGTGTGTTTCACACCCCTGCACCAGAGTGTGTTGCACACCCTGCACCAGAGTGTGTTGCACAAGCCCCTGCACCAAATTGTGTTGCACATACCCCTGCACCAGAGTGTGTTGCACACACCCCTGCACCAGAGTGTGTTGCACACACCCCTTCACCAGAGAGTGTTGGACACGCCCCTGCACCAGAGTGTGTTGCACACGCCCCTACACCAGAGTGTGTTACACATGCCCCTGCACCAGAGTGTTGCACACACCCCTGCACCAGAGTGTGTTGCACACGCCCCTGCACCAGTGTGTTGCTCACTCCCCTGCACCAGTGTGTTGCACACGCCCCTGCACCAGAGAGTGTTGCACACTCCCCTGCACCAGAGTGTTGAACACGCCCCTGCACCAGTGTGTTGCTCACTCCCCTGCACCAGTGTGTTGCACACCCCTGCACCAGAGTGTGTTGCACACACCCCTGCACCAGAGTGTGTTGCACACACCCCTTCACCAGAGTGTGTTACACACGCCCCTGCACCAGAGTGTTGCAGACACCCCTGCACCAGAGTGTGTTGCACACGCCCCTGCACCAGTGTGTTGCTCACTCCCCTGCACCAGTGTGTTGCACACGCCCCTTCACCAGAGTATGTTGCACACTCCCCTACACCAGAGTGTTGCACGCGCCCCTGCACCAGAGTGTGTTACACACGCCCCTGCACCAGTGTGTTGCACACTCCCCTGCACCAGTGTGTTGCACACTCCCCTGCGCCAGAGTGTTTTGCACACGCCACTGCACCAAAGTGTGTTGCACACACCCCTGAACCAGAGTGTGTTGCACACTCCCCTCCACCAGAGTGTGTTGCACACACCCCTGCACCAGAGTGTTTTGCACACGCCCCTGCACCAGAGTGTGTTGCACACACCCCTGCACCAAAGTGTGTTGCACACTCCCATGCACCAGAGTATGTTGCACACACCCCTGCACCAGAGTGTTACACACGCCCCTGCACCAGAGTGTTACACACGCCCCTGCACCAGAGTGTTGCACACACCCCTGCACCAGAGTGTGTTGCACACCCCTACACCAGAGTGTGTTGCACACCCCTACACCAGAGAGTGTTACACACGCCCCTGCACCAGTGTGTGTTGCACACACCCCTGCACCAGAGTGTGTTGCACACCCCTACACCAGAGTGTGTTGCACACCCCTACACCAGAGTGTGTTTTCATACGCCCCTGCACCAGATTGTGTTGCACACCCCTACACCAGAGTGTGTTGCACACCCCTACACCAGAGAGTGTTACACACGCCCCTGCACCAGTGTGTTGCAAACGCCCCTTCACCATTGTGTGTTGCACACACCACTGCACCAGAGTGTGTTGCACACACCACTGCACCAGAGTGTGTTGCACACCCCTGCATCAGAGTGTGTTGCACACCCCTGCACCAGAGTGTGTAGCACACGCCCCTGCACCACAGTGTGTTGCACACACCCCTGCACCAGAGTGTGTTGCACACACCCCTGCACTAGAGTGTGTTGCACACACCCCTTCACCAGAGAGTGTTGGACACGCCCCTGCACCAGAGTGTGTTGCACACGCACCTACACCAGAGTGTGTTACACACGCCCCTGCACCAGAGTGTTGCACACACCCCTGCACCAGAGTGTGTTGCACACGCCCCTGCACCAGTGTGTTGCTCACTCCCCTGCACCAGTGTGTTGCACCCGCCTCTTCACCAGAGTGTGTTGCACACTCCCCTGCACCTGAGTGTTGCACACGCCCCTGCACCAGAGTGTGTTGCACACCCCCCTGCACCAGAGTGTGTTGCACATGCCCCTGCACCAGAGAGTGTTGCACACGACCCTGCACCAGTGTGTGTTGCACACGCCCCTGCACCAGAGTGTGTTGCACACACCCCTGCACCAGAGTGTTTCACAGGCTCCTGCACCAGAGTGTTGCACACACCCCTGCATCAGAGTGTTGCACACACCCCTGCACCAGAGTGTGTTGCACACGCCCCTGCAACAGAGTGTTGCACACGCTCCTGCACCAGTGTGTGTTACACACGCTCCTGTACCAGAGTGTGTTGCACACGCCCCTGCACCAGAGTGTGTTGCACACGCCCCTGCACCAGAGTGTGTTACACACACCCCTGCACCAGAGTGTGTTACACACGCCCCTGCACCATTGTGGGTTGCACACCCCTACACCAGAGTGTGTTGCACACCCCTACACCAGAGAGTGTTACACAAGCCCCTGCACCAGTGTGTGTTGCACACACCCCTGCACCAGAGTGTGTTGCACACCCCTACACCAGAGTATGTTCCACACCCCTACACACCCCTACACCAGAGTGTGTTACATACGCCCCTGCACCAGATTGTGTTGCACACCCCTACACCAGAGAGTGTTACACACGCCACTGCACCAGTGTGTTGCAAACGCCCCTGCACCATTGTGTGTTGCACACACCCCTGCACCAGAGTGTGTTGCACACCCCTGCACCAGAGTGTGTTGCACACCCTGCACCAGAGCGTGTTGCACAAGCCCCTGCACCACTGTGTGTTGCACATACCCCTGCACCAGAGTGTGTTGCACACAGCCCTGCACCAGAGTGTGTTGCACACACCCCTTCACCAGAGAGTGTTGAACACGCCCCTACACCAGAGTGTGTTACACACGCCCCTGCACCAGAGTGTTGCACACACCCCTGCACCAGAGTGTGTTGCACACGCCCCTGCACCAGTGTGTTGCTCACTCCCCTGCACCAGTGTGTTGCACACGCCCCTGCACCATAGTGTGTTGCACACGCCCCTGCACCAGAGAGTGTTGCACACACCCCTGCACCATTGTGTTGCACACACCCCTGCACCATTGTGTTGCACACACCCCTGCACCAGTGTGTGTTGCACACACCCCTGCACCAGAGTGTGTTGCACACACCCCTTCACCAGAGAGTGTTGGACACGCCCCTGCACCAGAGTGTGTTGCACACGCCCCTACACCAGAGTGTGTTACACACGCCCCTGCACCAGAGTGTGTTGCACACGCCCCTGCACCAGTGTGTTGCTCACTCCCCTGCACCAGTGTGTTGCACACGCCCCTGCACCAGAGAGTGTTGCACACACCCCTGCACCATTGTGTTGCACACACCCCTGCACTAGTGTGTGTTGCACACGCTCCTGCACCAGAGTGTTGCACACGCTCCTGCACCAGAGTGTTGCACACATCCCTGCCCCAGAGTGTGTTGCACACGCCCCTGCACCAGAGTGTGTTGCACACGCCCCTGAACCAGAGTGTGTTGCACACACTCCTTCACCAGTGTGTGTTGCACACGCCTCTGCACCAGAGAGTGTTACACACGCCCCTGCACCAGAGTGTGTTACACACGCCCCTGCACCAGTGTGTGTTGCACACCCCTGCACCAGTGTGTGTTACACACACACCTGCACCAGAGAGTGTTACACACACCCCTGCACCAGAGGGTGTTACACACGCCCCTGCACCAGAGTGTGTTGCACACGCCCCTGCACCAGTGAGTGATGCACACGCCACTGTACCAGTGGGTTGCATACGCCCCTGCACCAGTGTGTGTTGCACACACCCCTGCACCAGAGTGTGTTGCACACGCCCCTGCACAAGAGTGTGTTGCACACGCCCCTGCACCAGAGAGTGTTGCACACGACCCTGCACCAGTGTGTGTTGCACACGACCCTGCACCAGAGTGTGTTGCACACACCCCTGCACCAGAGTGTGTTGCACACGCCCCTGCACCAGAGTGTGTTGCACACGCCCCTGCACTAGTGTGTGTTGCACACACCCCTGCACCAGTGTTTTGAACACTCCGCTGCACCAGAGTGTGTTGCACACGCCCCTGCACCAGAGTGTGTTGCACACGCCCCTGCACCAGTGTGTGTTGCACACGCCCCTGCACAAGTGTGTGTTGCACACGCCCCTGCACCAGTTTGTTGAACACGCCCCTGCCCTATGGTGTGTTGCACACGCCCTTGCACCAGTGTGTGTTGCACACGCCCTTGCACCAGTGTGTTGAACACGCCCCTTCACCAGAGTGTGTTGCACACGCCCCTGCACCAGAGTGTGTTGCACACGCCCCTGCACCAGTGTGTGTTGCACACGCCCCTGCACCAGAGTGTGTTGCACACGCCCCTGCACCAGAGTGTTGAACACGCCCCTGCACCAGAGTGTGTTGCACAGGCCCCTGCATCAGTGTGTTGCACACACCTCTGCACCAGAGTGTGTTGCACACGCCCCTGCAACAGACAATGTTGCACCCGCCCCTGCACCATAGTGTTACACACGCCCATGCACCAGTGTGTGCTACACACGCCCCTGCACCAGAGTGTGTTACACACGCCCCTGCACCAGTGTGTGTTACACACCCCTGCACCAGAGTGTGTTACACACACCCCTGCACCAGAGTGTGTTGCACACCCTGCACCAGAGTGTGTTGCACAAGCCCCTGCACCAGAGTGTGTTGCACACACCCCTGCACCAGAGTGTGTTGCACACCCCTGCACCAGAGTGTGTTGCACACCCTGCACCAGAGTGTGTTGCACAAGCCCCTGCACCAAATTGTGTTGCACATACCCCTGCACCAGAGTGTGTTGCACACACCCCTTCACCAGAGAGTGTTGGACACGCCCCTGCACCAGAGTGTGTTGCACAAGCCCCTACACCAGAGTGTGTTACACACGCCCCTGCACCAGAGTGTTGCACACACCCCTGCACCAGAGTGTGTTGCACACGCCCCTGCACCAGTGTGTTGCTCACTCCCCTGCACCAGTGTGTTGCACACGCCCCTGCACCAGAGTGTGTTGCACACTCCCCTGCACCAGAGTGTTGAACACGCCCCTGCACCAGTGTGTTGCTCACTCCCCTGCACCAGTGTGTTGCACACCCCTGCACCAGAGTGTGTTGCACACACCCCTGCACCAGAGTGTGTTGCACACACCCCTTCACCAGAGTGTGTTACACACGCTCCTGCACCAGAGTGTTGCACACACCCCTGCACCAGAGTGTGTTGCACACGCCCCTGCACCAGTGTGTTGCTCACTCCCCTGCACCAGTGTGTTGCACACGCCCCTTCACCAGAGTGTGTTGCACACTCCCCTACACCAGAGTGTTGCACGCGCCCCAGCACCAGAGTGTGTTGCACACGCCCCTGCACCAGTGCGTTGCACACTCCCCTGCACCAGTGTGTTGCACACTCCCCTGCGCCAGAGTGTTTTGCACACGCCACTGCACCAGAGTGTGTTGCACACACCCCTGCACCAGAGTGTGTTGCACACTCCCCTCCACCAGAGTGTGTTGCACACACCCCTGCACCAGAGTGTTTTGCAGACGCCACTGCACCAGAGTGTGTTGCACACACCCCTGCACCAGAGTGTGTTGCACACTCCCCTCCACCAGAGTGTGTTGCACACACCCCTGCACCAGAGTGTTTTGCACACGCCCCTGCACCAGAGTGTGTTGCACATACCCCTGCACCAGAGTGTGTTGCACACTCCCATGCACCAGAGTGTGTTGCACACCCCAACACCAGAGTGTGTTGCACACACCCCTGCACCAGAGTGTTACACACGCCCCTGCACCAGAGTGTGTTGCACACCCCAACACCAGAGTGTGTTGCACACACCCCTGCACCAGAGTGTTACACACGCCCCTGCACCAGAGTGTTACACACGCCCCTGCACCAGAGTGTTGCACACACCCCTGCACCAGAGTGTGTTGCACACCCCTACACCAGAGTGTGTTTTCATACGCCCCTGCACCAGATTGTGTTGCACACCCCAACACCAGAGTGTGTTGCACACCCCTACACCAGAGAGTGTTACACACGCCCCTGCACCAGTGTGTTGCAAACGCCCCTTCACCATTGTGTGTTGCACACACCACTGCACCAGAGTGTGTTGCACACACCCCTGCACCAGAGTGTGTTGCACACCCCTGCATCAGAGTGTGTTGCACACCCCTGCACCAGAGTGTGTAGTACACGCCCCTGCACCACAGTGTGTTGCACACACCCCTGCACCAGAGTGTGTTGCACACACCCCTGCACCAGAGTGTGTTGCACACACCCCTTCACCAGAGAGTGTTGGACACGCCCCTGCACCAGAGTGTGTTGCACACGCACCTACACCAGAGTGTGTTACACACGCCCCTGCACATGAGTGTTGCACACACCCCTGCACCAGAGTGTGTTGCACACGCCCCTGCACCAGTGTGTTGCTCACTTCCCTGCACCAGTGTGTTGCACACGCCCCTGCACCAGAGTGTGTTGCACACTCCCCTGCACCTGAGTGTTGCACACGCCCCTGCACCAGAGTGTGTTGCACACGCCCCTGCACCAGTGTGTTGCACACTCCCCTGCACCAGTGTGTTGCACACTCCCCTGCGCCAGAGTGTTTTGCACACGCCACTGCACCAGAGTGTGTTGCACACACCCCTGCACCAGAGTGTGTTGCACACTCCCCTGCACTAGAGTGTGTTGCAAACGCCCCTGCACCAGAGTGTGTTGCTCACACCCCTGCACCAGAGTGTTACACACGCCCCTGCACCAGAGTGTTACACACGCCCCTGCACCAGAGTGTTGCACACACCCCTGCACCAGAGTGTGTTGCACACGCCCCTGCACCAGTGTGTTGCACACTCCCCTGCACCAGTGTGTTGCACACGCCCCTGCACCGGAGTGTGTTGCACACACCCCTGCACCAGAGTGTGTTGCACACTCCCCTGCACCAGAGTGTGTTGCTCACACCCCTGCACCAGAGTGTTACACACGCCCCTGCACCAGAGTGTGTTGCACACGCCCCTGCACCAGAGTGTGTTGAACACGCCCCTGCACCAGAGTGTGTTGCACACGCCCCTGCACCAGAGTGTGTTGAACACACCCCTGCACGAGAGTGTGTTACACACGCCCCTGCACCAGTGTGTTACACACGCCTCTGCACCAGTGAGTGTTACACACGCCCCTGCACCAGTGTGTGTTACACACGCTCCAGCACCAGAGTGTGTTGAACACGCTCCTGCACCAAAGTGTGTTGCACACGCCCCAGTACCAGAGTGTGTTACACACGCCCCTGCACCAGAGTGTGTTGCACACGCCCCTGCACCAGTGTGTTACACACGCTCCTGCACCAGAGTGTTGCACAGGCTCCTGCACCAGAGTGTTGCACACACCCCTGCATCAGAGTGTTGCACACACCCCTGCACCAGAGTGTGTTGCACACGCCCCTGCACCAGTGTGTTACACACGCTCCTGCACCAGAGTGTTGCACAGGCTCCTGCACTAGAGTGTTGCACACACCCCTGCATCAGAGTGTTGCACACACCCCTGCACCAGAGTGTGTTGCACACGCCCCTGTACTAGTGTGTGTTACACACGCTCCTGCACCAGAGTGTGTTACACACGCCCCTGCACCATTGTGTGTTACACACCCCTACACCAGAGTGTGTTGCACACCCCTACACCAGAGAGTGTTACACACGCCCCTGCACCAGTGTGTGTGGCACACACCCATGCACCAGAGTGTGTTGCACACCCCTACACCAGAGTGTGTTGCACACCCCTACACCAGAGTGTGTTACATACGTCCCTGCACCAGATTGTGTTGCACACCCCTACACCAGAGTGTGTTGCACACCCCTATCCCAGAGAGTGTTACACACGCCCCTGCACAAGTGTGTTGCAAACGCCCCTGCACCATTGTGTGTTGCACACACCACTGCACCAGAGTGTGTTGCACACACCCCTGCACCAGAGTGTGTTTCACACCCCTGCACCAGAGTGTGTTGCACACCCTGCACCAGAGTGTGTTGCACAAGCCCCTGCACCAAATTGTGTTGCACATACCCCTGCACCAGAGTGTGTTGCACACACCCCTGCACCAGAGTGTGTTGCACACACCCCTTCACCAGAGAGTGTTGGACACGCCCCTGCACCAGAGTGTGTTGCACACGCCCCTACACCAGAGTGTGTTACACACGCCCCTGCACCAGAGTGTTGCACACACCCCTGCACCAGAGTGTGTTGCACACGCCCCTGCACCAGTGTGTTGCTCACTCCCCTGCACCAGTGTGTTGCACACGCCCCTGCACCAGAGAGTGTTGCACACTCCCCTGCACCAGAGTGTTGAACACGCCCCTGCACCAGTGTGTTGCTCACTCCCCTGCACCAGTGTGTTGCACACCCCTGCACCAGAGTGTGTTGCACACACCCCTGCACCAGAGTGTGTTGCACACACCCCTTCACCAGAGTGTGTTACACACGCCCCTGCACCAGAGTGTTGCAGACACCCCTGCACCAGAGTGTGTTGCACACGCCCCTGCACCAGTGTGTTGCTCACTCCCCTGCACCAGTGTGTTGCACACGCCCCTTCACCAGAGTGTGTTGCACACTCCCCTACACCAGAGTGTTGCACGCGCCCCTGCACCAGAGTGTGTTGCACACGCCCCTGCACCAGTGTGTTGCACACTCCCCTGCACCAGTGTGTTGCACACTCCCCTGCGCCAGAGTGTTTTGCACACGCCACTGCACCAAAGTGTGTTGCACACACCCCTGAACCAGAGTGTGTTGCACACTCCCCTCCACCAGAGTGTGTTGCACACACCCCTGCACCAGAGTGTTTTGCACACGCCCCTGCACCAGAGTGTGTTGCACACACCCCTGCACCAAAGTGTGTTGCACACTCCCATGCACCAGAGTATGTTGCACACACCCCTGCACCAGAGTGTTACACACGCCCCTGCACCAGAGTGTTACACACGCCCCTGCACCAGAGTGTTGCACACACCCCTGCACCAGAGTGTGTTACACACACCCCTGCACCAGAGTGTGTTGCACACCCTGCACCAGAGTGTGTTGCACAAGCCCCTGCACCAGAGTGTGTTGCACACACCCCTGCACCAGAGTGTGTTGCACACCCCTGCACCAGAGTGTGTTGCACACCCTGCACCAGAGTGTGTTGCACAAGCCCCTGCACCAAATTGTGTTGCACATACCCCTGCACCAGAGTGTGTTGCACACACCCCTTCACCAGAGAGTGTTGGACACGCCCCTGCACCAGAGTGTGTTGCACAAGCCCCTACACCAGAGTGTGTTACACACGCCCCTGCACCAGAGTGTTGCACACACCCCTGCACCAGAGTGTGTTGCACACGCCCCTGCACCAGTGTGTTGCTCACTCCCCTGCACCAGTGTGTTGCACACGCCCCTGCACCAGAGTGTGTTGCACACTCCCCTGCACCAGAGTGTTGAACACGCCCCTGCACCAGTGTGTTGCTCACTCCCCTGCACCAGTGTGTTGCACACCCCTGCACCAGAGTGTGTTGCACACACCCCTGCACCAGAGTGTGTTGCACACACCCCTTCACCAGAGTGTGTTACACACGCTCCTGCACCAGAGTGTTGCACACACCCCTGCACCAGAGTGTGTTGCACACGCCCCTGCACCAGTGTGTTGCTCACTCCCCTGCACCAGTGTGTTGCACACGCCCCTTCACCAGAGTGTGTTGCACACTCCCCTACACCAGAGTGTTGCACGCGCCCCAGCACCAGAGTGTGTTGCACACGCCCCTGCACCAGTGTGTTGCACACTCCCCTGCACCAGTGTGTTGCACACTCCCCTGCGCCAGAGTGTTTTGCACACGCCACTGCACCAGAGTGTGTTGCACACACCCCTGCACCAGAGTGTGTTGCACACTCCCCTCCACCAGAGTGTGTTGCACACACCCCTGCACCAGAGTGTTTTGCAGACGCCACTGCACCAGAGTGTGTTGCACACACCCCTGCACCAGAGTGTGTTGCACACTCCCCTCCACCAGAGTGTGTTGCACACACCCCTGCACCAGAGTGTTTTGCACACGCCCCTGCACCAGAGTGTGTTGCACATACCCCTGCACCAGAGTGTGTTGCACACTCCCATGCACCAGAGTGTGTTGCACACCCCAACACCAGAGTGTGTTGCACACACCCCTGCACCAGAGTGTTACACACGCCCCTGCACCAGAGTGTGTTGCACACCCCAACACCAGAGTGTGTTGCACACACCCCTGCACCAGAGTGTTACACACGCCCCTGCACCAGAGTGTTACACACGCCCCTGCACCAGAGTGTTGCACACACCCCTGCACCAGAGTGTGTTGCACACCCCTACACCAGAGTGTGTTTTCATACGCCCCTGCACCAGATTGTGTTGCACACCCCAACACCAGAGTGTGTTGCACACCCCTACACCAGAGAGTGTTACACACGCCCCTGCACCAGTGTGTTGCAAACGCCCCTTCACCATTGTGTGTTGCACACACCACTGCACCAGAGTGTGTTGCACACACCCCTGCACCAGAGTGTGTTGCACACCCCTGCATCAGAGTGTGTTGCACACCCCTGCACCAGAGTGTGTAGTACACGCCCCTGCACCACAGTGTGTTGCACACACCCCTGCACCAGAGTGTGTTGCACACACCCCTGCACCAGAGTGTGTTGCACACACCCCTTCACCAGAGAGTGTTGGACACGCCCCTGCACCAGAGTGTGTTGCACACGCACCTACACCAGAGTGTGTTACACACGCCCCTGCACATGAGTGTTGCACACACCCCTGCACCAGAGTGTGTTGCACACGCCCCTGCACCAGTGTGTTGCTCACTTCCCTGCACCAGTGTGTTGCACACGCCCCTGCACCAGAGTGTGTTGCACACTCCCCTGCACCTGAGTGTTGCACACGCCCCTGCACCAGAGTGTGTTGCACACGCCCCTGCACCAGTGTGTTGCACACTCCCCTGCACCAGTGTGTTGCACACTCCCCTGCACTAGAGTGTGTTGCAAACGCCCCTGCACCAGAGTGTGTTGCTCACACCCCTGCACCAGAGTGTTACACACGCCCCTGCACCAGAGTGTTACACACGCCCCTGCACCAGAGTGTTGCACACACCCCTGCACCAGAGTGTGTTGCACACGCCCCTGCACCAGTGTGTTGCACACTCCCCTGCACCAGTGTGTTGCACACGCCCCTGCACCGGAGTGTGTTGCACACACCCCTGCACCAGAGTGTGTTGCACACTCCCCTGCACCAGAGTGTGTTGCTCACACCCCTGCACCAGAGTGTTACACACGCCCCTGCACCAGAGTGTGTTGCACACGCCCCTGCACCAGAGTGTGTTGAACACGCCCCTGCACCAGAGTGTGTTGCACACGCCCCTGCACCAGAGTGTGTTGAACACACCCCTGCACGAGAGTGTGTTACACACGCCCCTGCACCAGTGTGTTACACACGCCTCTGCACCAGTGAGTGTTACACACGCCCCTGCACCAGTGTGTGTTACACACGCTCCAGCACCAGAGTGTGTTGAACACGCTCCTGCACCAAAGTGTGTTGCACACGCCCCAGTACCAGAGTGTGTTACACACGCCCCTGCACCAGAGTGTGTTGCACACGCCCCTGCACCAGTGTGTTACACACGCTCCTGCACCAGAGTGTTGCACAGGCTCCTGCACCAGAGTGTTGCACACACCCCTGCATCAGAGTGTTGCACACACCCCTGCACCAGAGTGTGTTGCACACGCCCCTGCACCAGTGTGTTACACACGCTCCTGCACCAGAGTGTTGCACAGGCTCCTGCACTAGAGTGTTGCACACACCCCTGCATCAGAGTGTTGCACACACCCCTGCACCAGAGTGTGTTGCACACGCCCCTGTACTAGTGTGTGTTACACACGCTCCTGCACCAGAGTGTGTTACACACGCCCCTGCACCATTGTGTGTTACACACCCCTACACCAGAGTGTGTTGCACACCCCTACACCAGAGAGTGTTACACACGCCCCTGCACCAGTGTGTGTGGCACACACCCATGCACCAGAGTGTGTTGCACACCCCTACACCAGAGTGTGTTGCACACCCCTACACCAGAGTGTGTTACATACGTCCCTGCACCAGATTGTGTTGCACACCCCTACACCAGAGTGTGTTGCACACCCCTATCCCAGAGAGTGTTACACACGCCCCTGCACAAGTGTGTTGCAAACGCCCCTGCACCATTGTGTGTTGCACACACCACTGCACCAGAGTGTGTTGCACACACCCCTGCACCAGAGTGTGTTTCACACCCCTGCACCAGAGTGTGTTGCACACCCTGCACCAGAGTGTGTTGCACAAGCCCCTGCACCAAATTGTGTTGCACATACCCCTGCACCAGAGTGTGTTGCACACACCCCTGCACCAGAGTGTGTTGCACACACCCCTTCACCAGAGAGTGTTGGACACGCCCCTGCACCAGAGTGTGTTGCACACGCCCCTACACCAGAGTGTGTTACACACGCCCCTGCACCAGAGTGTTGCACACACCCCTGCACCAGAGTGTGTTGCACACGCCCCTGCACCAGTGTGTTGCTCACTCCCCTGCACCAGTGTGTTGCACACGCCCCTGCACCAGAGAGTGTTGCACACTCCCCTGCACCAGAGTGTTGAACACGCCCCTGCACCAGTGTGTTGCTCACTCCCCTGCACCAGTGTGTTGCACACCCCTGCACCAGAGTGTGTTGCACACACCCCTGCACCAGAGTGTGTTGCACACACCCCTTCACCAGAGTGTGTTACACACGCCCCTGCACCAGAGTGTTGCAGACACCCCTGCACCAGAGTGTGTTGCACACGCCCCTGCACCAGTGTGTTGCTCACTCCCCTGCACCAGTGTGTTGCACACGCCCCTTCACCAGAGTGTGTTGCACACTCCCCTACACCAGAGTGTTGCACGCGCCCCTGCACCAGAGTGTGTTGCACACGCCCCTGCACCAGTGTGTTGCACACTCCCCTGCACCAGTGTGTTGCACACTCCCCTGCGCCAGAGTGTTTTGCACACGCCACTGCACCAAAGTGTGTTGCACACACCCCTGAACCAGAGTGTGTTGCACACTCCCCTCCACCAGAGTGTGTTGCACACACCCCTGCACCAGAGTGTTTTGCACACGCCCCTGCACCAGAGTGTGTTGCACACACCCCTGCACCAAAGTGTGTTGCACACTCCCATGCACCAGAGTATGTTGCACACACCCCTGCACCAGAGTGTTACACACGCCCCTGCACCAGAGTGTTACACACGCCCCTGCACCAGAGTGTTGCACACACCCCTGCACCAGAGTGTGTTGCACACCCCTACACCAGAGTGTGTTGCACACCCCTACACCAGAGAGTGTTACACACGCCCCTGCACCAGTGTGTGTTGCACACACCCCTGCACCAGAGTGTGTTGCACACCCCTACACCAGAGTGTGTTGCACACCCCTACACCAGAGTGTGTTTTCATACGCCCCTGCACCAGATTGTGTTGCACACCCCTACACCAGAGTGTGTTGCACACCCCTACACCAGAGAGTGTTACACACGCCCCTGCACCAGTGTGTTGCAAACGCCCCTTCACCATTGTGTGTTGCACACACCACTGCACCAGAGTGTGTTGCACACACCACTGCACCAGAGTGTGTTGCACACCCCTGCATCAGAGTGTGTTGCACACCCCTGCACCAGAGTGTGTAGCACACGCCCCTGCACCACAGTGTGTTGCACACACCCCTGCACCAGAGTGTGTTGCACACACCCCTGCACTAGAGTGTGTTGCACACACCCCTTCACCAGAGAGTGTTGGACACGCCCCTGCACCAGAGTGTGTTGCACACGCACCTACACCAGAGTGTGTTACACACGCCCCTGCACCAGAGTGTTGCACACACCCCTGCACCAGAGTGTGTTGCACACGCCCCTGCACCAGTGTGTTGCTCACTCCCCTGCACCAGTGTGTTGCACCCGCCTCTTCACCAGAGTGTGTTGCACACTCCCCTGCACCTGAGTGTTGCACACGCCCCTGCACCAGAGTGTGTTGCACACGCCCCTGCACCATTGTGTTGCACACTCCCCTGCACCGGTGTGTTGCACACTCCCCTGCGCCAGAGTGTTTTGCACACGCCACTGCACCAGAATGTGTTGCACACACCCCTGCACCAGAGTGTGTTGCACACTCCCCTGCACCAGAGTGTGTTGCACACGCCCCTGCACCAGAGTGTGTTGCTCACACCCCTGCACCAGAGTGTTACACACGCCCCTGCACCAGAGTGTTACACACGCCCCTGCACCAGAGTGTTGCACACACCCCTGCACCAGAGTGTGTTGCACACGCCCCTGCACCGGTGTGTTGCACACTCCCCTGCACCAGTGTGTTGCACACGCCCCTGCACCGGAGTGTGTTGCACACACCCCTGCACCAGAGTGTGTTGCACACTCCCCTGCACCAGAGTGTGTTGCTCACACCCCTGCACCAGAGTGTTACACACGTCCCTGCACCAGAGTGTTACACACGCCCCTGCACCAGAGTGTTGCACACACCCCTGCACCAGAGTGTGTTGCACACGCCCCTGCACCAGTGTGTTGCACACTCCCCTGCACCAGTGTGTTGCACACGCCCCTGCACCAGAGTGTGTTGCACACTCCCATGCACCAGAGTGTTGCACACGCCCCTGCACCAGAGTGTGTTGCACACACCCCTGCACCAGAGTGTGTTGCACACACCCCTGCACCAGAGTGTGTTGCACACACCCCTGCACCAGAGTGTGTTGCACACTCCCCTGCACCAGAGTGTTACACACGCCCCTGCATCTGAGTGTTCCACACGCCCCTGCACCAGAGTGTTACACACGCCCCAGCACCAGAGTGTTACACATGCCCCTGCACCAGAGTGTTACACACGCCCCTGCACCAGAGTGTTACACACGCCCCTGCACAAGAGTGTTGCACACTCCCCTGCACCAGAGGGTGTTGCACACACCCCTGCACCAGAGTGTTACACACGCCCCTGCACCAGAGTGTTACATACGCCCCTGCACCAGAGTGTTACACACGCCCCTGCACAAGAGTGTTGCACACGCCCCTGCACCAGAGTGTTGCACACGCCCCTGCACCAGATTGTTACACATGCCCCTGCACCAGAGTGTTACACATGCCCCTGCACCAGTGTTACACACGTCCCTGCACCAGAGTGTTACACACGCCCCTGCACCAGAGTGTTACACACGCCCCTGCACCAGTGTGTTACACATGCCCCTGCACCAGAGTGTTACACACGCCCCTGCACCAGAGTGTTGCACACGCCCCTGCACCAGAGTGTTACACACGCCCCTGCACCAGAGTGTTGCACACGCCCCTGCACCAGAGTGTTGCACACGCCCCTGCACCAGAGTGTTACACATGCCCCTGCACCAGAGTGTTACACATGCCCCTGCACTAGAGTGTTACACATGCCCCTGCAACAGAGTGTTACACACGCCCCAGCACCAGAGTGTTACACACGCCCCTGCACCAGAGTGTTACTCACGCCCCTGCACCAGAGTGTTATACACGCCCCTGCACCAGAGTGTTACACACGCCCTTGTACCAGAGTGTTACACACGCCCCTGCACCAGAGTGTTACACACGCCCCTGCACCAGAGTGTTACACACGCCCCTGCACCAGAGTGTTACACACGCCCCTGCACCAGAGTGTTACACACGCCCCTGCACCTGAGTGTTACACACACCCCTGCACCAGAGTGTTACACACTCCCCTGCACCAGAGTGTTACACACGCCCCTGCACCAGAGTGTTACACATGCCTCAGCACCAGAGTGTTACACACGCCCCTGCACCAGAGTGTTACATATGCCCCAGCACCAGAGTGTTACACACGCCCATGCACCAGAGTGTTACACACGCCCATGCACCAGAGTGTTACACATGCCCCAGGACCAGAGTGTTACACACGCCCCTGCACAAGAGTGTTGCACACGCCCCTGCATCAGAGTGTTACACATGCCCCTGCACCAGAGTGTTACACATGCCCCTGCACCAGAGTGTTGCACACGCCCCTGCACCAGTGTTTTACACATGCCCCTGCACCAGAGTGTTACACACGCCCCTGCACCAGAGTGTTACACATGCCCCTGCACCAGAGTGCTACACATGCCCCAGCACCAGAGTGTTACACACACCCCTGCACCAGAGTGTTGTACACTCCCCTGCACCAGAGTGTTTCACACGCCCCTGCACCAGAGTGTTACACACGCCCCTGCACCAGAGTGTTACACACTCCC
The DNA here is from genome assembly GCF_040958095.1 of Procambarus clarkii. Taxonomy (NCBI): domain Eukaryota; kingdom Metazoa; phylum Arthropoda; class Malacostraca; order Decapoda; family Cambaridae; genus Procambarus; species Procambarus clarkii. Next base: position 4,631,142 of record NC_091196.1, read on the forward strand.
CTGCACGAGAGTGTTACACACGCCCCTGCACCAGAGTGTTACACACGCCTCTGCACCAGAGTGTTACACACGCCCCAGCACCAGAGTGTTACACACGCCGCTGCACCAGAGTGTTACACACGCCCCTGCACCAGAGTGTTACACACGCCCCTGCACCAGAGTGTTACACACGCCCCTGCACCAGAGTGTTACACACGCCCCTTCACCAGAGTGTTACATATGCCACTGCACCAGAGTGTTACACACGCCCCTGCACCAGAGTGTTACACACGCCCCTGCACCAGAGTGTTACACACGCCACTGCACCAGAGGGTTACACACGCCCCTGCACCAGATTGTTACATATGCCACTGCACCAGAGTGTTACACACGCCCCTGCACCAGAGTTTTACACACGCCCCTGCACCAGAGTGTTACACACGCCCCTGCACCAGAGTGTTACACACGCCCCTGCACCAGAGTGTTACACACGCCCCTGCACCAGAGTGTTACACACGCCCCTGCACCAGAGTGTTACACACGCCCCTGCACCAGAGTGTTACACACGCCCCTGCACCAGAGTGTTACACACGCCCCTGCACCAGAGTGTTACATATGCCACTGCACCAGAGTGTTACACACGCCCTTGTACCAGAGTGTTACACACGCCCCTGCACCAGAGTGTTACACACGCCCCTGCACCAGAGTGTTACACACGCCCCTGCACTAGAGTGTTACACATGCCCCAGCACCAGAGTGTTACACACGGCCCTGCACCAGAGTGTTACACATGCCCCAGCACGAGAGTGTTACACACGCCCCTGCACCAGAGTGTTACACATGCCCCAGCACCAGAGTGTTACACACGCCCCTGCTCCAGAGTGTTACACATGCCCCAGCACCAGAGTGTTACACACGCCCCTGCACAAGAGTGTTGCACACGCCCCTGCATCAGAGTGTTGCACATGCCCCTGCACCAGAGTGTTACACATGCCCCTGCACCAGAGTGTTGCACACGCACTGCACCAGTGTTTTACACATGCCCCTGCACCAGAGTGTTACACACGCCCCTGCACCAGAGTGTTACACATGCCCCAGCACCAGAGTGTTACACACGCCCCTGCACCAGAGTGTTGCACACTCCCCTGCACCAGAGTGTTACACACGCCCCTGCACCAGAGTGTTACACACGCCCCTGCACCAGAGTGTTACACACTCCCCTGCACCAGAGTGTTACACACGCCCCTGCACCAGAGTGTTACACACGCCCCTGCACCAGAGTGTTACACACGCCCCAGCACCAGAGTGTTACACACGCCCCTGCACCAGAGTGTTACACACGCCCCAGCACCAGAGTGTTACACATGCCCCAGCACCAGAGTGTTACACACGCCCCTGCACCAGAGTGTTACACATGCCCCTGCACCAGAGTGTTACACACGCCTCTGCACCAGAGTGTTGCACATGCCCCAGCACCAGAGTGTTACACACGCCCCTGCACCAGAGTGTTGCACACTCCCCTGCACCAGAGTGTTACACACGCCCCAGCACCAGAGTGTTGCACATGCCCCAGCACCAGAGTGTTACACACGCCCCTGCACCAGAGTGTTGCACACTCCCCTGCACCAGAGTGTTACACACGCCTATGCACCAGAGTGTTACACATGCCCCTGCACCAGAGTGTTACACATGCCCCGGCACCAGAGTGTTACGCACGCCCCAGCACCAGAGTGTTACACATGCCCCTGCACCAGAGTGTTGCACACTCCCCTGCACCAGTGTGTTGCACACTCCCCTGCGCCAGAGTGTTTTGCACACGCCACTGCACCAGAGTGTGTTGCACACACCCCTGCACCAGAGTGTGTTGCACACTCCCCTGCACCAGAGTGTGTTGCACACACCCCTGCACCAGAGTGTTTTGCACACGCCCCTGCACCGGAGTGTGTTGCACACACCCCTGCACCAGAGTGTGTTGCACACTCCCCTGCACCAGAGTGTGTTGCACACACCCCTGCACCAGAGTGTTTTGCACACGCCCCTGCACCAGAGTGTGTTGCACACGCCCCTGCACCAGAGTGTTACACACGCCCCTGCACCAGAGTGTTACACACACCCCTGCACCGGAGTGTGTTGCACACACCCCTGCACCAGAGTGTGTTGCTCACACCTCTGCACCAGAGTGTTACACACGCCCCTGCACCAGAGTGTTACACACGCCCCTGCACCAGAGTGTTGCACACACCCCTGCACCAGAGTGTGTTGCACACGCCCCTGCACCAGTGTGTTGCACACTCCCCTGCACCAGTGTGTTGCACACGCCCCTGCACCAGAGTGTGTTGCACACTCCCATGCACCAGAGTGTTGCACACGCCCCTGCACCAGAGTGTGTTGCACACACCCCTGCACCAGTGTGTGTTGCACACTCCCCTGCACCAGAGTGTGTTGCACACACCCCTGCACCAGAGTGTTACACACCCCCCTCCACCAGAGTGTTACACACGCCCCTGCATCTGAGTGTTGCACACGCCCCTGCACCAGAGTGTTACACACGCCCCAGCACCAGAGTGTTACACATGCCCCTGCACCAGAGTGTTACACACGCCCCTGCACCAGTGTGTTGCACACACCCCTGCACCAGAGTGTTACACACGCCCCTGCATCTGAGTGTTGCACACGCCCCTGCACCAGAGTGTTACACACGCCCCAGCACCAGAGTGTTACACATGCCCCTGCACCAGAGTGTTACACACGCCCCTGCACCAGTGTGTTTCACACACCCCTGCACCAGAGTGTTACACACGCCCCTGCATCTGAGTGTTGCACACGCCCCTGCACCAGAGTGTTACACACGCCCCAGCACCAGAGTGTTACACATGCCCCTGCACCAGAGTGTTACACACGCCCCTGCTCCAGAGTGTTACACACGCCCCTGCACAAGAGTGTTGCACACGCCCCTGCACCAGAGTGTTGCACACGCTCCTGCACCAGAGTGTTACACACGCCCCTGCACCAGAGTGTTACACACGCCCCTGCACCAGAGTGTTACATACGCCCCTGCACCAGAGTGTTACACACGCCCCTGCACAAGAGTGTTGCACACGCCCCTGCACCAGAGTGTTGCACACGCTCCTGCACCAGAGTGTTACACATGCCCCTGCACCAGAGTGTTACACACGCCCCTGCACCAGAGTGTTACATACGCCCCTGCACCAGAGTGTTACACACGCCCCTGCACAAGAGTGTTGCACACGCCCCTGCACCAGAGTGTTGCACACGCTCCTGCACCAGAGTGTTACACATGCCCCTGCACCAGAGTGTTACACACGCCCCTGCACCAGAGTGTTACACACGCCCCTGCACCAGAGTGTTACACACGCCCCTGCACCAGAGTGTTGCACACTCCCCTGCACCAGAGTGTTACACACGCCTATGCACCAGAGTGTTACATATGCCCCTGCACCAGAGTGTTACGCACGCCCCAGCACCAGAGTGTTACACATGCCCCTGCACCAGAGTGTTGCAGACTCCCCTGCAAAAGTGTGTTGCACACTCCCCTGCGCCAGAGTGTTTTGCACACGTCACTGCACCAGAGTGTGTTGCACACACCCCTGCACCAGAGTGTGTTGCACACCCCCCTCCACCAGAGTGTTACACACGCCCCTGCATCTGAGTGTTGCACACGCCCCTGCACCAGAGTGTTACACACGCCCCAGCACCAGAGTGTTACACATGCCCCTGCACCAGAGTGTTACACACGCCCCTGCACCAGTGTGTTGCACACACCCCTGCACCAGAGTGTTACACACGCCCCTGCATCTGAGTGTTGCACACGCCCCTGCACCAGAGTGTTACACACGCCCCAGCACCAGAGTGTTACACATGCCCCTGCACCAGAGTGTTACACACGCCCCTGCACCAGTGTGTTTCACACACCCCTGCACCAGAGTGTTACACACGCCCCTGCATCTGAGTGTTGCACACGCCCCTGCACCAGAGTGTTACACACGCCCCAGCACCAGAGTGTTACACATGCCCCTGCACCAGAGTGTTACACACGCCCCTGCACCAGAGTGTTACACACGCCCCTGCACAAGAGTGTTGCACACTCCCCTGCACCAGAGTGTGTTGCACACACCCCTGCACCAGAGTGTTACACACGCCCCAGCACCAGAGTGTTACACACGCCCCTGCACCAGAGTGTTACATACGCCCCTGCTCCAGAGTGTTACACACGCCCCTGCACAAGAGTGTTGCACACGCCCCTGCACCAGAGTGTTGCACACGCCCCTGCACAAGAGTGTTGCACACGCCCCTGCACCAGAGTGTTGCACACGCTCCTGCACCAGAGTGTTACACACGCCCCTGCACCAGAGTGTTACACACGCCCCTGCACCAGAGTGTTACATACGCCCCTGCACCAGAGTGTTACACACGCCCCTGCACAAGAGTGTTGCACACGCCCCTGCACCAGAGTGTTGCACACGCTCCTGCACCAGAGTGTTACACATGCCCCTGCACCAGAGTGTTACACACGCCCCTGCACCAGAGTGTTACATACGCCCCTGCACCAGAGTGTTACACACGCCCCTGCACAAGAGTGTTGCACACGCCCCTGCACCAGAGTGTTGCACACGCTCCTGCACCAGAGTGTTACACATGCCCCTGCACCAGAGTGTTACACACGCCCCTGCACCAGAGTGTTACACACGCCCCTGCACCAGAGTGTTACACACGCCCCTGCACCAGAGTGTTGCACACTCCCCTGCACCAGAGTGTTACACACGCCTATGCACCAGAGTGTTACATATGCCCCTGCACCAGAGTGTTACGCACGCCCCAGCACCAGAGTGTTACACATGCCCCTGCACCAGAGTGTTGCAGACTCCCCTGCAAAAGTGTGTTGTACACTCCCCTGCGCCAGAGTGTTTTGCACACGTCACTGCACCAGAGTGTGTTGCACACACCCCTGCACCAGAGTGTGTTGCACACTCCCCTTCACCAGAGTGTGTTGCACACACCCCTGCACCAGAGTGTTTTGCACACGCCCCTGCACCGGAGTGTGTTGCACACACCCCTGCACCAGAGTGTGTTGCACACTCCCCTGCACCAGAGTGTGTTGCACACACCCCTGCACCAGAGTGTTTTGCACACGCCCCTGCACCAGAGTGTGTTGCACACGCCCCTGCACCAGAGTGTTACACACGCCCCTGCACCCGAGTGTTACACACACCCCTGCACCGGAGTGTGTTGCACACACCCCTGCACCAGAGTGTGTTGCTCACACCTCTGCACCAGAGTGTTACACACGCCCCTGCACCAGAGTGTTACACACGCCCCTGCACCAGAGTGTTGCACACTCCCCTGCACCAGAGTGTGTTGCACACGCCCCTGCACCAGTGTGTTGCACACTCCCCTGCACCAGTGTGTTGCACACGCCCCTGCACCAGAGTGTGTTGCACACTCCCATGCACCAGAGTGTTGCACACGCCCCTGCACCAGAGTGTGTTGCACACACCCCTGCACCAGTGTGTGTTGCACACTCCCCTGCACCAGAGTGTGTTGCACACACCCCTGCACCAGAGTGTTACACACCCCCCTGCACTAGAGTGTTACACACGCCCCTGCATCTGAGTGTTGCACACGCCCCTGCACCAGAGTGTTACACACGCCCCAGCACCAGAGTGTTACACATGCCCCTGCACCAGAGTGTTGCACACTCCCCTGCACCAGAGTGTTACACACGCCCCTGCATCTGAGTGTTGCACACGCCCCTGTACCAGAGTGTTACACACGCCCCAGCACCAGAGTGTTACACATGCCCCTGCACCAGAGTGTTACACACGCCCCAGCACCAGAGTGTTACACACGCCCCTGCACAAGAGTGTTGCACACTCCCCTGCACCAGAGTGTGTTGCACACACACCTGCACCAGAGTGTTACACACGCCCCAGCACCAGAGTGTTACACACGCCCCTGCACCAGAGTGTTACATACGCCCCTGCTCCAGAGTGTTACACACGCCCCTGCACAAGAGTGTTGCACACGCCCCTGCACCAGAGTGTTGCACACGCTCCTGCACCAGAGTGTTACACACGCCCCTGCACCAGAGTGTTACACACGCCCCTGCACCAGAGTGTTACATACGCCCCTGCACCAGTGTTACACACGCCCCTGCACAAGAGTGTTGCATACGCCCCTGCACCAGAGTGTTGCACACGCTCCTTCACCAGAGTGTTACACATGCCCCTGCACCAGAGTGTTACACACGCCCCTGCACCAGTGTTACACACGCCCCTGCACCAGAGTGTTACACACGCCCCTGCACCAGAGTGTTGCACACGCCCCTGCACCAGTGTGCTACACACGCCCCTGCACCAGTGTGTTGCACACGCCCCTGCACCAGAGTGTTACACTCGCCCCTGCACCAGTGTGTTACACATGCCCCTGCACCAGAGTGTTGCACACGCCCCTGCACCAGAGTGTTACACACGCCCCTGCACCAGAGTGTTGCACACGCCCCTGCACCAGAGTGTTACACACGCCCCTGCACCAGAGTGTTGCACACGCCCCTGCACCAGAGTGTTGCACACGCCCCTGCACCAGAGTGTTACACATGCCCCTGCACCAGAGTGTTACACATGCCCCTGCAACAGAGTGTTACACACGCCCCAGCACCAGAGTGTTACACACGCCCCTGCACCAGAATGTTACACACGCCCCTGCACCAGAGTGTTACACACGCCCCTGCACCAGAGTGTTACACACGCCCTTGTACCAGAGTGTTACACACGCCCCTGCACCAGAGTGTTACACACGCCCCTGCACCAGAGTGTTACACACGCCCCTGCACCAGAGTGTTACACACGCCCCTGCACCAGAGTGTTGCACACGCCCCTGCACCAGAGTGTTACACATGCCCCTGCACCAGAGTGTTACACATGCCCCTGCACCAGAGTGTTACACACGCCCCTGCACCAGAGTGTTACACATTCCACTGCACCAGAGTGTTACACATGCCCCAGCACCAGAGTGTTACACACGCCCCTGCACCAGAGTGTTGCACACGCCCTTGCACCAGAGTGTTACACATGCCCCAGCACCAGAGTGTTACACACGCCCCTGCACCAGAGTGTTACACATGCCCCAGCACCAGAGTGTTACACACGCCCCTGCACCAGAGTGTTACACACGGCCCTGCACCAGAGTGTTACACATGCCCCAGCACCAGAGTGTTACACACGCCCCTGCACCAGAGTGTTACACATGCCCCAGCACCAGAGTGTTACACACTCCCCTGCACCAGAGTGTTACACATGCCCCAGCACCAGAGTGTTACACACGCCCCTGCACAAGAGTGTTGCACACGCCCCTGCATCAGAGTGTTACACATGCCCCTGCACCAGAGTGTTACACATGCCCCTGCACCAGAGTGTTGCACACGCCCCTGCACCAGTGTGTTACACATGCCCCTGCCCCAGAGTGTTACACACGCCCCTGCACCAGAGTGTTACACATGCCCCTGCACCAGAGTGTTACACATGCCCCAGCACCAGAGTGTTACACACTCCCCTGCACCAGAGTGTTGCACACTCCCCTGCACCAGAGTGTTACACACGCCCCTGCACCAGAGTGTTACACATGCCCCTGCACCAGAGTGTTACACACTCCCCTGCACCAGAGTGTTACACACGCCCCTGCACCAGAGTGTTACACACGCCCCTGCACCAGAGTGTTACACACGCCCCAGCACCAGAGTGTTACACACGCCCCTGCACCAGAGTGTTACACACGCCCCAGCACCAGTGTTACACATGCCCAAGCACCAGAGTGTTACACACGCCCCTGCACCAGAGTGTTACACACGCCCCTGCCCCAGAGTATTGCACACTCCCCTGCACCAGAGTGTTACACACGCCTATGCACCAGAGTGTTACACATGCCCCTGCACCAGAGTGTTACACACGCCCCTGCACCAGAGTGTTACACATGACCCTGCACCAGAGTGTTACACACGCCCCTGCACCAGAGTGTTACACACTCCCCTGCACCAGAGTGTTACACATGCCCCTGCACCGAAGTGTTACACACGCCCCTGCACCAGAGTGTTACACATGCCCCTGCACCAGAGTGTTACACACGCCCCTGCACCAGAGTGTTACACATGCCCCTGCACCAGAGTGTTACACACTCCCCTGCACCAGAGTGTTGCACACGCCCCTGCACCAGAGTGTTGCACACGCCCCAGCACCAGAGTGTTACAGACGCCCCTGCACCGAAGTGTTACACATACCCCTGCACCAGAGTGTTACACACGCCCCTGCACCAGAGTGTTGCACACACCCCTGCACCAGAGTGTTACACACGCCCCAGCACCAGAGTGTTACACACGCCCCAGCACGAGAGTGTTACACACGCCCCTGCACCAGAGTGTTACACACGCCCCAGCACCAGAGTGTTACACACGCCCCTGCACCAGAGTGTTGCACACACCCCTGCACCAGAGTGTTACACACGCCCCAGCACCAGAGTGTTACACACGCCCCTGCACCAGAGTGTTACACATGCCCCTGCACAAGAGTGTTACACACGCCCCTGCACCAGAGTGTTACACATGCCCCTGCATCAGAGTGTTACACATGCCCCTGTACCAGAGTGTTACACACGCCGCTGCACAAGAGTGTTGCACACGCCCCTGCATCAGAGTGTTACACATGCCCCTGCACCAGAGTGTTACACATGCCCCTGCACCTGAGTGTTACACACGCCCCTACACCAGAGTGTTACACATGCCCCTGCACCAGAGTGTTACACACGCCCCTGTACCAGAGTGTTACACACGCCCCTGCACCAGAGTGTTACACACGCCTCTGCACCAGAGTGTTACACACGCCCCTGCACCAGAGTGTTACACATGCCCCTGCACCAGAGTGTTACACATGCCCCTGCACCAGAGTGTTACACACGCATCAGCACCAGAGTGTTACACACGCCCTTGCACCAGAGTGTTACACACGCCCCTGCACCAGAGTGTTGCACACTCCACGGCACCAGAGTGTTACACACGCCCCTGCACAAGAGTGTTGCACACGCCCCTGCATCAGAGTGTTACACATGCCCCTGCACCAGAGTGTTACACATACTCCCTGCACCTGAGTGTTACACACGCCCCTGCACCAGAGTGTTACACACGCCCCTGCACCAGAGTGTTACACATGCCCCTGGACCAGAGTGTTACACACGCCCCTGCACCACAGTGTTACACACGCCCCTGCACCAGAGTGTTACAGACGCCCCTGCACCAGAGTGTTACACACGCCCCTGCACCAGAGTGTTACACATGCCCCTGCACCAGAGTGTTACACACGCCCCTGCACCAGAGTGTTACACACGCCCCTGCACCAGAGTGTTACACATGCCCCTGCACCAGAGTGTTACACATGCCCCTGCATCAGAGTGTTGCACATGCCCCAGCACCAGAATGTTACACACTCCCCTGCACCAGATTGTTACACACGCCCCTGCACCAGAGTGTTACACATGCCCCTGCATCAGAGTGTTACACACGCCCCTGCACCAGAGTGTTACACATGCCCCTGCACCAGAGTGTTACACATGCCCCTGCATCAGAGTGTTGCACATGCCCCAGCACCAGAGTGTTACACACGCCCCTGCACCAGACTGTTACACACGCCCCTGCACCAGAGTGTTACACATGCCCCTGCACCAGAGTGTTACACACGCCCCTGCACTAGAGTGTTATACATGCCCCTGCATCAGAGTGTTGCACACGCCCCAGCACCATAGTGTTACACACTCCCCTGCACCAGAGTGTTACACACTCCCCTGCACCAGAGTGTTACACATGCTCCTGCATCAGAGTGTTGCACACGCCCCAGCACCAGAGTGTTACACACTCCCCAGCACCAGAGTGTTACACACTCCCCTGCACCAGA